>NW_013670248.1:0-1748 GCF_000517525.1 Limulus polyphemus
TTAGTTTATTTCTTTTATAACGTTTCTGTAGGCTTAAGTTAACAAATAACGTTTTCACTTTTAAATTCAACAGATATTTGCTCGCTAATGGTACTACGCCTAACGCACTAATAATCTTACTTGTAACATTTCACGACTAATTGATTGAGTGCTTCGCGATTCTTTTATTTATAATCGACGTATCATTTCTAGATATTTGTATAAATAACAAACATTTTCGTGACGTCAGCTAGAACTTTCTAGGTAGGAAAGGACTACTTTTATGAACTTTTCAATTTTAATGTCACGCGCCCTCTATAAGTTAGTGTATTGGAAACAAAGCTTACATCAGTATCAATCTAGTTAATAGCCACTTCCATTGTTCCTGGAAGAGTGTGCAGGCTTTTTTCATTCTACACCTGGACACATCCACCAATCAGCGACAGACACATGGAAAGCGCAGACTAACGTATCCAGCTGATTGAAAAAGTCGGCGAAAGAGGGAGACACGCGTTCAGGTCACAAAGGTCAACTCCCACTCCACCTCGTCAAATGTACAACCATTCACTGGCTAAGTCAAATTCTTCTGATGAACTTTGGCAGATAGCCAGTGGTCACTTGTTTGTGGTAAACAACACGCTATCAGAAACTCGTTATATATATCAGCTGTGTACGATAAATATTTCTTATTACCATTACAAGTGTGGGAGTCACATCAGGATAACTGTCATAAAAAATACTACTGTCACACGTGCAAGTAATAAATACAGTTTTTTGGATTCATACATTCATATTCTTATCTTCGTTCTGCACGTTTTTTTTATTATATTTCGCGCCAAATTACTCGAGGGCTATCTGTGCTTGTGGTCTCTAATGTTGAAGTGATAGACAAGAGAGTAGGCAGTTAGTCAACATCACCAACCGCCAACTATTGGGCTACTCTTGACCAACGAAAAGTGAGATTGGTTGGCACATGATAACGGCCCCATGTTCAGTGACGGGATTCGAACCCTCGACTCGCAGATTTCGAGTCGAGTACTATAAATTTGTTTGTTTGTAATTAAGCACAAAGCCACACAATGGGCTATCTGTGCTCTGCCCACCACGAGTATCGAAACCCGGTTTCTAGCGTTGTAAGTCCGCAGACACTGGGGGGCGAGTCGAGTACTAATCACCAGGCCAGTAAGCTACAATGGTATGACTAGATTAGGAATAAAAAAAAAAACAACAAAAAACACCCAGCTTTTCATGACCGTGATACGTCACAAGTCAAACCCTCCAGTAGTCCTGACAAGAAAAGACCAGAAGTAACTAACTATATGCATAACGATGAAATTACGATCGTTAAAACTGCCGTGAAAGTTCCACCCACAAGTGAGCTTGTTAAAAAAAATAAAAAAAATCGCAACTTTTAATGACACATAACACAAGATTTCTCAAACACAAGTTTTCTCTACGCCGACCTGTTGTGTTGTAAATGGTCCCATGCCTTAGTTAGTGATTTATCACTCCAGAAAGGCCGATGGACAACAATTGCATGATTGAATGAACAAAACTTGCTCAAAATGAAATATTCAATGTTTTTGGTCTAAAAAATAATAATGATAGAAATTGATATTACGTACAAATACGAAGATCATAGAGGGCAGCACAGACAACACACACAAACAAACAGCTGCTAATATAGTTTTACTGGTCTTCTAAACTCACATTAGGATTTGACTGAAAGGAGTGTTATGAATAAAGGGGGAGGGAACAACACACAAACA
>NW_013670248.1:2703-4450 GCF_000517525.1 Limulus polyphemus
GAAAGGAGTGTTATGAATAAAGGGGGAGGGATTCAGGATTTTTTTGTTGAGTGGTGGTGATTGTCCTTCCATCTGGTCTGGAATGCTTTTGAAACAAATTCGCTTTTATTAGTTCTAGGGGTATTGAACATGTCAGGTATAATTTCGCGGGTCTCGAACACGTCATTCATTAAAGTAATGCAGCGTTTCTCAAAGTGGGGGTCCCGACCCAAAACGTGGTCGCAACGCTACTGGGGGAAGGGGTAGGGTCTGGAGATAACGGATATTTTAGAGTATGTACAGTAATCTGCTATCACTTTGTGGGTGTGGGAGGGATCATTACAGCCCGAAATATTTTCAAGGGGGAGCCCATCAGAAAAAAAGATAAAAAAGAGAGAAAACCGAATTCGCAAACATCCACCAGTTAAAAGAGGCCATAGCACGCGACTTAAAACGAGCATTGCGCGTGTTGCAGTCTCTTCTTGTACGACACCGTATGGTAACATTATCAGTAAACCAGGTTTATTTGATTAACGTCAGGCATATGGCCTGTCTCAAAAACAAAAACAACAAAAAAAATATCGCTAGCGGTTGCTAGGTTACCGAGAGTATGTAACCATAGCAACGTTATACTTGCTCCTTCAGTCCGTACGTCTAATTTTGGGTGAAGACATCTTTAATCAAATGTCCACATAAGCTTATTCGATGACTTACTATAAAATAGTGGTCCTTAATAATATGAAATTAATCACGTGGTCAGGCAGGCAGGCAAAACTGGAAAATAAAACATATCCTTCTTTTGTGTGTGTGTGTGTGTGTGTGTGTTACGCCTGGATGTCAGACAAGAGAGATAAATTAACAAGCTGGGTCCACAACGTGCTAGTGACAGGTCTTCTGACCGGACAACGGCTAATTAGCCAGCAACAGTCACGCGCAGCCTTCGGCTACAGAAGCACGTTTTCCAGCTTAACTTTTTTTTTGTTTCCCAAGCCAATATATCACGCGAGTCTTAAAACTGGTTAAGAAAGAACCAGTTTAAAAAGTCCTGGAGAAACTGACGCCCACACACTACTAATACAATACTTAGTGATGTCTGTGAATGAACAAGTTTTGTAACAATGCTGGTTCTCCGAATACAGGTGATTGTATTCTTTTAATAAAGAAGCTTACTAAAAAAAAATGTCGAACCTTTAGACTTGGACGTTAGGATTATGTTAATAGACTAGCTTACTTGCCAGATTTGGACGTTAGGATTCTGTTAATAGACAAGCTTATTCGCCAGATTTGGACGTTAGGATTATGTTAATAGACAAGCTTACTTGCCAGATTTGGACGTTAGGATTATGTTAATAGACTAGCTTACTTGCCAGATTTGGACGTTAGGATACTGTTAATAGACAAGCTTATTCGCCAGATTTGGACGTCTATTAACATAATCCTAACAAGCTTATTCTATTAGCAATAATGTGTTTATCAAAAACAATAAAAACACATACAGACATGATGCTGATAAACATGTCATACAGAACAATAAAAAACATTCAGACGTGATACTACTAAAACTCTGACATTGTTTGTTTGTCTGTAATTAATTCAACAAACACGGTAGTATGTTATCTATCTATCAACAAACACGGTAGTATGTTATCTGTCTATCAACAAACACGGTAGTATATTATCTGTCTATCAACAAACACGGTAGTATATTATATATCTATCAAAGATAGATAACATACTACCGTGTTTGAATCAACAAACACGGTAGTAT
>NW_013670248.1:5478-11254 GCF_000517525.1 Limulus polyphemus
GGCTGATTCCATCCGCCTTTTCTTATATCCTCCTGCGTGCATCGAATGGACGAACGGTTTTTTTTTTTTATCATCTACGCACAACAATATACGCACAACAACAACGTATAGAGCCTTCACGACGTGAGAACGTTCACTGTTTTCAACTTTTTTACTGTTATATATCCCGAAGATATATAACAAAATAACGTGAACTTGGTTATAACATTCTTAATAAAAGAAAAATTATTTTAACAGGACGTAAAAAAAAAAATGTAACTCTGGTACAACGACTTCTTACACTACTATTATTGACAACAACGTTAAATAAAGATTGGAATTAATGAAAGATTCTAGCCTGTGAAAAGGTCTTGGTAACAGTTGTTAATAAAAGGTGTACAAAATAAGAACATTAGCAAAGAAAATTAACCCTAGAAGAAACCTATCTTAATTAAACAAGAGCTTTTCGTGTGTGATTTAAATACATTGGAAAATAAAAGCAACTCAAGGAGAGAGGGAGAAAATAAATAAATACTGGATATTTTGCTTCTATTTAACGGTAATGTAACTAATAGAAGGGAGAAGGTCAGGCTAACGTAACAGGAGAGAGAAGGTCGGGCTAACGTAACAGGAGAAAGAAGATCAGGCTAACGTAACAGGAGAGAGAAGGTCGGGCTAACGTAACAGGAGAAAGAAGATCAGGCTAACGTAACAGGAGAAAGAAGATCAGGCTAACGTAACAGGAGAGAGAAGGTCGGGCTAACGTAACAGGAGAAAGAAGATCAGGCTAACGTAACAGGAGAGAGAAGGTCAGGCTAACGTAACAGGAGAAAGAAGATCAGGCTAACGTAACAGGAGAAAGAAAATCAGGCTAACGTAACAGGAGAAAGAAAATCAGGCTAACGTAACAGGAGAAAGAAAATCAGGCTAACGTAACAGGAGAGAGAAGGTCAGGCTAACGTAACAGGAGAGAGAAGGTCAGGCTAACGTAACAGGAGAGAGAAGATCAGGCTAACGTAACAGGAGAGAGAAGGTCAGGCTAATTTCCATTAATAAATAGACTCGAGACTAAGCGGGGAGACACTAACTGAACAAAAAAATAGCCCCGAAGAAAATACGTTTTGCATTGTCTTGCAGAAAGAAATCTTGAGAGAGAGAGAGAGAGGATCCAAACTTGGGATGTTTATTTGCTGAATTACACGCAAAGCTACACGAGATACGCTAGAAGGAAGGTAGCTAATCAACATCACCCACCGCCAACTCTCCGACTACTGTTTACCAACGAATACTTAGTTTCACAGTGACATTATAACGCCCACAAGGCTGAAAGAACGAGCGTGTTTGGTAACGGGATTCGGACCCCCCGCAGAAGAACAGCAAGAAGAAAGATATTTTCAAGCGTAAAAAGATTTACCCCCTCCCCATCCAGTGTACTCACACACCCCTTATATCCTAGAAAATGACTAGGGTTATACGTGTTAAAACTTGAACAGAAACGTTTTCCAAAGGTATCACATATAGAGAAATACAATCAAATCTTACTTAGGCGAAACATTAGGAATATGAACAGCACGAGCGGCATTATGTTCTCCGGGTATTTCGCGTTTACTGTTTATGGAATCTGACATAAAAGAAGCTGAAATATCTAATGTGGCAGTAACACCCTGTGTGTATACGAGGGATCAACCCACACTTAAGTAATAAAACTCGCGCTAATATATATACTCTTGCTGTGATAATCAACCTTATGGCGAGGGTGGGGAACCCACTTATATTTTTATCTCGCCATGCCGAACCCCGAAGATGGTGGGTAAACAGCGCAGTGGGCCTAATTCCAGGGAAATTACGATTCACAAGCTCCCTACATAACCACAATAAACATCTGGGGGCGGGGCTGAATCGATGAAGCTCTGTCGCGAAATCTGTAAAACTCAATTATCGTAAATTATACCAGGGCCTGGTTTCTGTCTCTGTCTCGTGAAGTAAGTCAGGGGTTTTCTTCTCGTGGTAGTAGTCGCCACTTTGTCGCTATATTTAACAATCCAATTTACACTCTGCCAGAGCCGATATTACTTGTTTTAAGAGTAAAATCTAAAACAGCGTAGTTTTCATAGAGATGGAGAAGAAAGAAAGAATGTTGAATTTATCAGGGATGGAAGATGGACAAAAAAAAAAACAGATTCAAACCTCTCGTTTAGAACACTCACTGTAGGCAATACCTACAGCCCCCCTCTTTAATTTATTTAACACTCACTGTAGGCAATACCTACAGCCCCCCTCTTTAATTTATTTAACACTCACTGTAGGCAATACCTACAGCCCCCCCTCTTTAATTTATTTAACACTCACTGTAGGCAATACCTACACCCCCCTTTTTAATTTATTTAACACTCACTGTAGGCAATACCTACAGCCCCCCCCCCCACTTTAATTTATTTAACACTCACTGTAGGCAATACCTACAGGCCCCCTTGAATTTATTTATTGAATTTCCTACGTTTCCAAAGTAGAATGCCATTATTTTGTTTAACTCAAACTCCAGCCACCAGAGGGTATCGCAAAACCAACGCCGACCGTTAGGGACGAAGGTATTGCACTGATCAACATACATATACTTTTAATTTGAAAATCGATACATAAACAACACCTGTACTATCACTTCGCACAGTATATAACACTGGTAACACACGGTTTAGTACAACAGAAGGCTTTCGTGCTTTGTCAGTGACTTCAAAACCAGGGGCCATACATGAAATTACAAAAAAAAACAACAACATAGCTTTAGAAATAGGTACAATGTTTCTAAAGATACTTTTTGGTTAGATATTTTGATAAATCTTACTATATTGGAGGTTGCGATGTACACGTCCAAAACTCGGATCTCGGAAACTACCGCACTGATCATAACTGGGTAATATTTTTATAACTGAGCAATAAATAAAACAATTGAAATTTCCACAAAAAATGAGCAAGTTTCAAATATAAAACAATAATAATAATAAAAAAAAAACTTGCTAAAACAGCAGTTTTTGTTGGCTGCAGTGGATCAGCGGTAGGTTTGAGGGCTTATAACGCTTACAATTTGGTTTCCGTGAGGGTCAAAGCTCCTAAAAAAAAAGTATTTGTTTTTCTTTAGTGAAAATCTCAAGAGTGTTGC
Organism: Limulus polyphemus; assembly: GCF_000517525.1. Taxonomy (NCBI): domain Eukaryota; kingdom Metazoa; phylum Arthropoda; class Merostomata; order Xiphosura; family Limulidae; genus Limulus; species Limulus polyphemus. The sequence continues at coordinate 8,615 of NW_013670248.1, forward strand.
AACAGAAAAGCAAGACACTTTCATTGATAACTGCGTCTACAAAGAAATACTTCAATGACGTCTATTCTGTGATGATAGCTCATTTCTAAATTAAAATTTCAATAAAATCCCTTTTCTCGTGGATGGTGAACATTATTGAATGTTAAGTATTGTTGTAGAACTGTCAGACAATTCCAGAAAAGCTCTTAGGCCTAACAGCTTTCCACAGGCACTAGCAGTTATACATACAAGGAGGACGGGTATTTCTACTTGTTTGTTTGTTTTTGTTCATCACCACCCACCGCTACTCTTTTACCAAAGAATAGTGGAACTGACCGTCACATTATAACGGCCCCACGGTTGAAAGGGTGAGTATGTTTGGTGGGACGGCGATTCGAACCTGCGACCTTTAGAGTGCGAGTCAAGCGTCCCCTAGCCACCTGGCTTTGTCTTCTTGTCTATATAATAGAACACAAAAGACGCGTTCAAATACCTTTAAAACTTTACAATTTCAAAGAGAAAGAGAGAAATACGGGGGGTAATAAAGAAAACATGTTGTTCCCCACAAATCTGACGCGAGAAAGAAAAGCATATAAAAACAACACAACAACAACGAACACAGAAATTGGTTCTACAATATTCCTACATCACACCTTCTGTACTCTGAAAATTTCTCAACTGTCGCAATAAAAACCTGGATCTCGTGTAGCGGCAGAGCTTTAGGTTCTTGTAAGGTATTACAGTAATGGCTTCACCGTGCTAGCTAGTCACGCCTTGCCTCGCAGATCAATAGGTCGAGCTAAGCCTATTTATTACGGGAATCGCTCTTCAAAGTGGGTCTGTTTGATCAGCGAGCTAAATATGCAAACCACATCTAGACGTTAGAGGAAGCCTTTATGTTTAGCTATTAATCACCGACTTCAAGGGGGCCGTTTTAAGATTCGTAAACCAATTCCAACAAAAAGCGCTCATTTTCTGACATATAGGCAACGAAAAGACAGCCATGTGTTACGAGACGAATGTCGTCACAGTGTACAACTGAAAACGGTAAACATTAAGACACGCACGATGATACGAACTACAGCGCCAGTCCGCAATAATCTATATCACCAAGCTAGTTAACCACCCCCCCCCCCCATCTCTCACTATGATTGCTTTCTATCACGGTTTACGTCATTCAGTTCTTTATTTTATGTATTTCAACAGCCTTTTCAGTCTACCTCTATAAATTTAAAACTTAGGTCACTTGTCTCGTGTTTTGTCTATCAAGTACCGTAATCGAGAATAGTCCTCAGTCCTGTTCTCCCACGATAAGCAAATCCAGGCTATACCAATGGTCAAATCCACGGTATATTCCAATTTATTGTATGAAGTGCCCATTCGCAGTTAAAGAAGGGCGGAATATTTTCCCCATTAAGGTTCCTTCAACCACTTTTTGTTTGTTTTGTTAACCCTAAACCTCTCATCTATACCACAACTTCAATTATTTCCTTGTTTTATTTTTCATACTTTTGACATTACGTCAGCTTCACACGCAAGCCGTAGAAGATGTCGAGTGCTTGCTATAGTGTAAATATGGGACGCCTTGCTGAAGAAAGTTTGTTTTTGTAACAGAAGGAAGAAGATCAGGCTAACGTAACAGAAGAGATTTTTGTTTGTTTGTTTTTGAATTTCGCGCAAAGCTACACGAGGGCTATCTGCGCTACCCGTCCCTAATTTAGAAGTGAAAGACAAGAAGTAAGGGATTTAGTCATCACCATCCGCCGCCAACTCTTGGGCTACTCTTTTACCAACGAACAGTGGGATTGGCCGGAACATTGTAACGCCCCCCACGGCTGAAAAAGCTAGTATGTTTTTGTGGGACGGGAATTCGAACCCGAGATTGCGAGTCGAGCACCCTACCCACATGGCCAATGCCGGGCCGCTTAAGAATGTATTGGCAAAAATAAAAGATACATACATACTTATTAGATCAAAGGTTATAATAACCTAACTTATAGAAGACGCAAGTAAAAACAAATATATATATACAAAAATACAGATTAAAAATCGTAAAACGAGGACGTCCCATTTTGCCAGTAAAACTGATTCAATGAACGTCCTGTTGGCGATGAAACTTTAAAAGAAGTGAAGGGGCGTGTATCGCCACGGATGTTCCCGATCGGCGGTCTGTGCTGCATTCTATTAGAAAGGCTGCTGAGTTTGTGACGATCTACAAGAAGATATTGATTTTTTTCATTGGACAATGTGCTGCGTCAACCATTGGAATCGAACCCCGGATTTTATCGAGGGCTATCTGCGCTAGCCGTCCCTAATTTAGCAGTGATAGACTAGAGGGAATGCGGCTTTGTCAACAACACCCTCCGCCAACTCGTGGGCTACTTTTTTTTTTACCAACGAATAGTAGGATTGACAGTCGAATTATAACGCCCCCACGGCTGAAAGGGCGAGCATGTTCGAACCTGCAGATTACGAGTCAAGCCCCCTAACCACCAGACCTACCCCACCGGGAGACAACATATATCGATAACACACTAACAGTACTAACTAACAAAAGACAACAGGGGAAAATAAACTACGGCTATAGGCGGTGGAACAAATCTGGGGGGGGGGAAGAGGTCACATTACCTACTATGTTAATTGTGACCACTGAATTTGAAG
>NW_013670248.1:11799-13702 GCF_000517525.1 Limulus polyphemus
TACACATTAGCTAACAGCAATGCAACATACGTTGAACCTCCTGCTGAACTTGTCCGGCGAAACTCGGAACACATAAAAGACCTTGTCCACCGTAATTCACTTCCGAAGGCCTACCAATCAACATCTGGCAGAACTTAGAACATGCGCAGTTGCTATCCCCGTAGAAGAACAAAACGCCCCCCCCCTCTCCCGTCCATTTGCTCGAACTTCGGATTATATACCCAACGGATATCTATGCACAGAAATTAGATTATTTACACCACGGCTGGCAGGACGTAATCAAATCGTCCTGGAATGTAGATAGAAGTAGGCTAGCCGCTAGCCAGTACGAGGCTTAACGTGCCTACCAAGACTAGTTGTAATACTATAATAATAATAATAATAATAAAAAAAAACATCTCAAGTAATATCCACACAGACCACAAATAGGTTTCGTTGTGCAGATTAGTACAACATGTCTCGCTAAACGAAACAATGATAGCTTCTGTATTTATTCTTTCAAACACTTCTTTATTATACAATACATACACAAAAGTCAACGCAACCACCATTTTAAATCTGTTCCGCCATTTTTTTTTTCACAATGAAATAGAACTATTGAAATTTCAATATTGATAGAGTGTTGATCACGCGCTCGTTATTAACCGTACACGCGTCTGTTTCTAAAACGAACGAGCCAACTATAATGTTATCTCCAACTCTTACCCATTAAACCGGCTTTTCCTTCACCAAGTTATAATGATAATTCTCCGTTAGTCACAGAAAAGTCTCATTACTTAAGCCCATTATCCACACACGCAGTCGTTTTCTGCTTTGTTCCACACACTTCATAATTATTATCACTCGGGAGTAGTAAATAGGCTGTATACACACACACCGAAACAAGTTTTCCTTAACCCTAGCTTAGCTAAGATGATGGCGGTTTTTTCTTTCTTTCCCAGTTCCAGAATAAACGACATAATTTTGCACGTGGGAACATCCGGGCATTTGCACCTGGGTAACTACAGGGGCAAGACCTAATAATGACACGATTGCATGAATCATTAAGATGGCAGCTGTGGTTTTGACAACCGTTTCCATAGTGCGAATTGTTCAAACGTATGACGTGTTAGGTTAACTATCACTGTAGAAATGTTCGGCTTCAATCATAAAAACGCACGCAAAACCGACCAATCGCAAGTCGTATCAGATAAGATAATATTTAGAAACCTACAGAGGTGAACAATACATAAAAACCGACCAATCGCAAGTCGTATCAGATAAGAGAATATTTAAAAACCTAAAATATTGACCGTCTATCTGGAGTTATGGTTCTGAAAATATTGACCGTCTATCAAGAGTCATGTTTCTGAAAATATTGACCGTCTATCTGGAGTTATGGTTCTGAAATTATTGACCGTCTATCTGGAGTTATGGTTCTGAAAATATTGACCGTCTATCAAGAGTCATGTTTCTGAAAATATTGACCGTCTATCTGGAATTATGGTTCTGAAATTTGTGATTTTAAGTCGTGGCCGTTTAAAAGTTTCGATGTTAGTTGTTGACCCCGTTTTATCATTTTGTGAATAACTCGCCAAATGCTGCTAAAAACTGAAAATATATAAAGAAACATTTGGAAAATTCGAAGAAAGCCGATTGGCCTAAATGTGGACAGGAATTTATATTGTGTTTATAGATGCGTGTTGATCATTAGCATCATTCTTTTATGTATTGTTCTGATACGACTTGCGATTGGTCGGTTTTTATGTATTGTTCACCTCTGTCAGAACCATAACTCGAGACAGACGGTCAATAATTTCAGAACCATAACTCGAGACAGACGGTCAATATTTTCAGAACCATAACTCGAGACAGACGGTCAATAATTTCAGAACCATAACTCGAGACAGACGGTCAATAATTT
>NW_013670248.1:14500-15181 GCF_000517525.1 Limulus polyphemus
AAAATAAATGGGGAGGGGGGAGGCATGCGTTACAGAGATAATTACAAGATAAAGTACACACACACACACACACACACACACAGTTATATACAGAACGTAACGCTGTCGCTAGGTTTAATTACTTTCAAAGGGATACAACAAGATATCAAAAAGATAATTTATTGTACCTTTTCTGTGGAGCGGGGATATCGAGAGAAAATGACAAAATTATATTATGAGCAGTTTTCAATAAAAAAATGTTTGAATTTTTTTTTACTAACTTAATAGAAAGTTATCTTTTTTTCACTGTTATAGCATGTAAGTTATTTGCAACTATAATTTGTTATTCATGCATCTCGAGGAACGAGATTATCTCTGCTATCAATGTTTATTTATAATAAATTACAGATTCCCATTTTGTGGTGATCCAGCACCTTACCTCTCCACTAAGTAGTGATTTTTATGTGTGTATGTTCATGTATATGTGTGAAAGAAGAACCAGTGTTCACATGATATGCGTGTATGTTCATGTATATGTGTGAAAGAAGAACCAGTGTTCACATGATATGCGTGTATGTTCACGTGTAATATGTGTGAAAGAACCAGTGTTCACATGATATGCGTGTATGTTCACGTATAATATGTGTGAAAGAACCAGTGTTCACATGATGTGCGTGTATGTTCACGTATAATATGTGTGAA
>NW_013670248.1:15971-18802 GCF_000517525.1 Limulus polyphemus
TTTTTGTGTATTTTATGTAATTATATTTATAATTTTTTGTGTATTTTATGTAATTATATTTATAATTTTTTGTGTATTTTATGTAATTAGATTTATAATTTTTTGTGTATTTTATGTAATTAGATTTATAATTTTTTGTGTATTTTATGTAATTAGATTTATAATTTTGTGTATTTTATGTAATTATATTTATAATTTTTTGTGCATTTTATGTAATTAGATTTATATTTTTTGTGTATTTTATGTGATTAGATTTATATTTTTTGTGTATTTTATGTAATTAGATTTATATTTTTTTGTGTATTTTATGTAATTAGATTTATATTTTTTTGTGTATTTTATGTAATTATTTCCAACAAGTGAATGACGTATACGTTGAGTCATCAATCACTCCAAACTCGGAACTTGTATTTTTTCACACTTACATCAGATGATCGTTTCCAACACATGACAATAAATGAGAAATTATTGAGTACATTAAACCACAAACAGATAAACAGTTAACTACGAATACGTACTTGACTTGATCGTTATCATTGCTGAGAGATAATCTTTACAACATTTACTGTGTTAATTATGATAGTCACGGATACCATTACTCTGACAAGTTAACACAAAAATACGATACTTTATAACCCGGGCGCTTTCGAAAGAGGTGGACCTTTCTTCTCCAGGGGCAAACTAGGAATGACCATGTAAAGCAAAGCGCGAGATAAAGTGAAGTTTAAGTGACGTCACCGTAGATGTTTCTGTATTTTTTTTTTTTACCAACCTTAAGAGATTTATGGAACAGATAGGCAAACAGATCAGGTCAAGGGACCTCTAGTATTTAAGTAGAGCCATATCTAAGTATAAACTAACGGCCTAAGATAGCCAGTCGGTAGCAACCGCCACCACTAGGGCTTTGAATCGAATAACGGGATTGACACTCACTCCTATAACGCATCCATAGCTGAAAGTGCGGAACGTGTCCACTGTCATCGTGGTGCGAGCCGTGGACAACTAAGTAAGCGTGTGATGTTAGTTTAAAAAAACCAAGAGTTGAATTGTCCATGAACAATGTACCACCCCTCCCCCCATAATTCTTTAAAAAACTTAACGAAGTTCGTTTTGACTTTTTTTTCTTTTAGTCATTAGTCATATAACCAGACTTAAAAAAATCCCAGTTTGTTTCAAAAGCTACCAAACATGTGACGTAGCTGAAATCCTAGCTGAGAGAAATGTCGTTAAAAATATTTAATCTTGGTTGTAGGTTGTAAATCTTGGTTGTGGGGCATTTATAAGTACAAAAGCGTCACTTTTTGTTGTTGTTGTTTTTAAAAATAAAAACGAAAAAAAAAAGGCTGAATAATCCGAACTAACGCTCGCGAAAACTGAATTGCACGTGTACAGTTATCAATGTCCACCTTAACAGATTAAAAAAACAATGTAGTAGAACATCATAGATGGATTTCGTTAGCACGCGCAGACAAACTAATACACGTCGGTTTCCTCGCAAGCTCCGCGTGCACACGTTTCGCATGCTCCGTGGAAGAAATGTTTACTCTCGTGAATTGATATGTTTACTCAGTCTCTGCACTGGCAACAAATACTGTCATTTCTCTAGCAACACTAATGTGTAAAAGGAATTAAAGAAATATCAAAAATAAACAATTCAGGCGTTTCTGAATAAATAAAGCTTGGTTACGTGTTCTTAGATTAATCGTTGATTACATAAAGCCAGGTTACGTGTTCTTAGATCAATCGTTGATTACATAAAGCTTGGTTACGTGTTCTTAGATCAATCGTTGATTAAATAAAGCTTGGTTACGTTTTCTTAGATTAATCGTTGATTACATAAAGCCAGGTCACGTGTTCTTAGATTAATCGTTGACTAAATAAAGCTTGGTTACGTGTTCTTAGATCAATCGTTGATTAAATAAAGCTTGGTTACGTGTTCTTAGATTAATTGTTGATTAAATAAAGCTTGGTTACGTGTTCTTAGATCAATCGTTGATTAAATAAAACCAGGTTACGTGTTCTTAGATTAATTGTTGATTAAATAAAGCCAGGTTACGTGTTCTTAGATCAATCGTTGATTAAATAAAACCAGGTTACGTGTTCTTAGATTAATCGTTGATTAAATAAAGCCAGGTTACGTGTTCTTAGATTAATTGTTGATTACATAAAGCCAGGTTACGTGTTCTTAGATTAACATTTAATTAAATAAAGCTAAGCCGATAAGTTCTTGGATTAACAGTTAAATAAATAAAACCAAGCCGCTACGTTCTTAGACTGACCGTTGATCAAATAATGCTAAGCCGCTACGTTCTTAGATTACAGCAGGCCAGAGTTTGTTACATTTTTAATTTATAAGCACACAGCACGGTTATTATAACCCTCTTCATTAACATACCCTCCCCCTTTAAACTTTTTTTAGAATAATTATAGAATTAGTATTATACTTATGAAGATTAACTGACATTGTTCGCTTGTTATACAGGTTAAGAGCTAACCTGAATCTCCTTAAGTGAGTCGAACTTTTAAAAGTTATTATTGGGATTATGGCCGAAAATGTCGTTAACAGCGGAAGTTTGGTTAGGTAAATATCTATCGGGTGTGTTATCTCTTTCGCTGGCACTTGTGATGTTTAGTTAGTATTCTGACAAATAGGTGTCCAATAAAATTAACAATTATGCAATTAAGTTTGTTTGTTTGTTTGTTTTGGAATTTCGCGCAAAGCTACACGAGGGCTATCTGCGCTAGCCGTCCCTAATTTAGCAGTGTAAGACTAGAGGGAAGGCAGCTAGTCATCACCACCCACCGCCAACTCTTGGGCTACTCTTTTACCA
>NW_013670248.1:19243-23790 GCF_000517525.1 Limulus polyphemus
GCAATTAAGTAAAAATGTTACATACACATTTGCAAATTTTGTAAAAATTTGTACACGAACAAATTCTTTTACTCACAAACTGAGAACATCTGTGAAACCAGTCAGGCAATCTCTTGAAAAAAAAATCCCGTTTATAGGAGTGTGTGTTGAATTTCACGCAATAGCGGCACCCACCGTCAATACTTGAGCTACTCAAATTGAATAGTGGGATTTGACTGCTACTCCTATAACGTATCTACGGCTTTATATATAATGAAACACGTTCTTCAATTTTTTTTTTTTTTTTAATTTCGGCGGTAACCACAAGAACCTCAGATCCCGTCAGCACGCTACCTGCTAGCCCCCCTGAGGTTTAAAGTGCAACGTCACGCGGGTTTCCATGGCACCGGGAGAGTTGATAACATCTTACTAGAATTCTTTGAGCGCTGAAGAACAGTTTTGGGTTCGAATCGCGATCCTTTAACAACAGACAAAACATTTGTAGTCCTTTTTGTTTTTATAATTATTGTTACTTTTATTACTACTTCCACAAAATTCCTTAGATCGGATAAGTTAGCAGTTATATATCTGCTAACGTTTAATATGGACTAACTTGTTCATCGTGGTTAATAGGTAGATAAACTTTACGGTTATGAATATATATATTCAAGATGTGTCCTTGCTACAGGTAATAACGTTTTGTTGTTTGTTTTTGAACTTCGCCCAAAGTCGGTCAACACCACCGACCGCCAACTCTTGGGCTACTCCCTACCAACGAATAATGGGATTGACCGTGACGTTCTAACGCCCCCACAGCTGAAAGGGCAAGCATGTTTTGGAGTCGAGATTCGAGCCCGTCACCCCCAGACAAGTGCCCTAATCACCATGTGGTGCGTCGATACTTACTTACAAGTGCCAATTTTACCCAAATTACCTAATTATCAGTTTCAGTGATTAGAAACTTCCGTGAGTTTCAACCGTGAAATGAGACTCGTGTTTTCTAAATCACCATGGTGGTTGGCGCCGATTGTTGGTGAAGGAAGATTCAGTAAAACTACAGCCAGTCGAGAGATTTCCTGGCAATTAATTAGAGGCGCGTTCCCCCAGTCTTAAAACACCGCTACTGTTGCAATATCTGACGCCGATTAGCGGGCTTCTTTCCCCTCGGTAACGAATGATAACGTGGGAAATAATCTCCTTCCACAAAGAACCTCGTGAATAACAGATAGATTTATAGGCGTCCCCCTAAAGATATGAAGGAATACTTAAAGAGGTGTGAATAAAATAGAGACCGATAAGTATTAACAACACACACACGCGCGGATCAACACACCCAAATCAGTACGATAGTCACAAAATCTACGAGATGGAAAAATCATACTGGTGTAAGATAAATTTGACACATCATTCAGGTATAGCTCACAGAAATAAAAGATAGAACCCAGAAGAACTAAGAAAATACTTATTGAAAGTTGGTAATTAATAATATCAGCTCATAGTAAGCTATATACTAAGGGAAAAACTAAAAAATCAATGGCTAATTAAATATAATTTTCTTACGTATATACTTGTAAAGATTAAAATGCATTGTTTCAACAATTACATACCCTTTTTGTTAACGACATTTTCGGCCATAATTCCAAAAAATAAAAGAACTGACACAAAGAATCCCATACAACTATATCGAGTTAGATTGCAAACGATTCAGAACTCTGGATTTTGGAGTTGGCGATCCGGGATCGAATCCATGCGATGAAATCAAATATTCCCCGCACTTTAAATTGTAGGTGTGTTATAAGAGTAACAGTTTGTTCCTTATCGTAGGTGGTAGGGTGTTGTTAACTGGTTGCCTTCGATTTGATCTGTACTTCAAAATTAAGGAAAATGACACAACCTAGGTTAGTTTGTCATCAATACAATATACACATTCTTATTTTTCATCCCTAATCCAGACGAAAATATTGGCTCAGACAATAGTTCTTTTTTCTTCTTCAGAGCTATTAGTAATTAGGAGAAAGGGCCAAACCACAAAGATTAAAACATCAGTTGGGTATACTTCTTGTTGTTGGCGGAGTTTTCGGCCATTAACCCAAGAACACCTGCTCTAGCAGTAAGAAGTTAAACGGCAAAACATTTTGCATGTACTGCGATTTTAAGAGAGCATAATATTCATTGTTTCTCCCTCGAAGTATGTTAAAAAAAAACGTGTAATAAGGGAAGCAGTTACATCGGTATATATTTGATCACTTTTTAGGCGAGAACGTACAAGTACGTATGAATGTAAGTAATTTTCTTCACTATAATGACAGTCATATTTCCGACAACCTAGTCACACATTGGTGTAAGTGAAAGGAAACAAAGTTAGAATTAAATGTAAAAAAATAGAGAAAAAAGAATTAACATATATGAGAAACAAATCAATATACAAATTAACCATTCCCTCGTCTAAACAAACTTCAATGTTGAAAAGAAATGGTTGGACAAACACCTGTGAGTTCAACACCCCCCCCCCCTTCTTTTACACAGATATCTAATAATAATTATTACTTTAGGCCTACCTCCAATTTTTTTTATAACAACTTACAGATATTATTAAGTTAGTCCTAGCTCAAAGTTCTGCCCTCTTGGCGTATTAGTGAACAAATAATATCACGTTTAGGGAGGGTTGGGAGTGTAGTGCATACAGTTTGACATTACATGTTTGAGAAATGCATCAAAATAAACTTGAAATAAACCACGACATTCTTTACTGACAAGACTTAAACCACGACATTCTTTACTGACAAAACTTAAACCACGACATTCTTTACTGGTAATACTTAAACCACGACATTCTTTACTGTGTGAAGGAGGTTGAATATTAGCTGATCAAACTTAACACTGTTATGTGTGAAGGAAGTTGAATGTTAGCTGATCAAACTTAACACTGTTATGTGTGAAGGAGATTGAATGTTAGCTGATCAAACTTAACACTGTTATGTGTGAAGGAGGTTGAATATTAGCTGATCAAACTTAACACTGTTATGTGTGAAGGAGATTGAATATTAGCTGATCAAACTTAACACTGTTATGTGTGAAGGAGGTTAAATGTTAGCTGATCAAACTTGACACTGTTATGTGTGAAGGAGGTTGAATATTAGCTGATCAAACTTAACACTGTTATGTGTGAAGGAAGTTGAATATTAGCTGATCAAACTTAACACTTACGTTTGAAGGAGGTTGAATTTCAGCAAAACCCGCAAAGAAAATACATAAATTGAAATTTGGTTATTCCGTAAGTATTCAGACCCCTACATCAGTACTTGATGGAAACACCTTTGATAGCAACTACTACTGTGAGTCTTTTTGGATAGGTCTCTACCAGCTTTACACAATGGGATGGTTTAATCTTTGCCCATTCTTCCTGGCAAAATTACTCCAATTCTGACAAATTCGTTAGGGATCGTCAATGGATTGCAATCTTCAAGTCTCACCATATATTTTCTATTGGATTCAAGTCAGGATTTTTGACTGGGTCACTCCAGGGCATTCACTTTCTTCTTTTGAAACCACTCCAGTGTGGCTTTGGCCTTGTGCTTTGGGTCACTGTCCTGCTGAAATGTGGATTTTCGACCCAGTTTTAGATTCTTGGCTGACTTAACCAGGTTTTTCCTCAAGGATTCGCCTGTATTTTTCACCATGCATTTTCCCTTCAATCCTGACTAGCTCTCCAGTCCCTGTTGATGAGAAGCATCCCTATAACATGATGCTGCCACCACCATACTTGACAGGTGGGATGGTGTTGACTGGGTGATGTTCTGTGTTGGGTTTGCGCCAGACATAACGCTTTGAGTTTAGACCAAAAAACTCAATTTTTGTCTCGTCTGACCACAAAACCTTCTGCTACATGTCTGCAGTATCTTTTATATGTTCTGTCGCAAACTCCATACGAGATTTACGATTTTTTTTTTCAGTAATGGCCTCTTTCTTGCTACTCGCCCATATAGGCCAGCTTTGTGTAGGGACCGGGATATTGTCGATGTATGAACACTGACTCCCATCTCAGACATGGAACTTTGCAGATCTTTCAAAGTCATTGTTGGCTTCACAGTGGCACCCTTAACCAGTTTTCTACTTCCCCAGTTGTCTAGTTTGGAAGAGTGACCTGATCTGGGTAGTGACTGGGTGGTATGAAGCACATTCCACTTCTTAATGATGAACTTCATTGTACTCAAAGGGATAATTAGCGACTTGGAAATTTTCTTGTAACCTTCTCCTGATCTGTGCTTCTCTACCACTTTATCCCCGACTTGTTTGGAAAGCTCCTTGGTCTTCATGGCTGGTCTGTCGTATCGCTACGTGAGGTGTGGTTTGAACAGATGCATTTACTCCGAAGTTAAATCACTTTGATTACACAGAGACCATTACAAATAATTTTATGACCTTTCAAACTAATATTTTGCACCTGAACCGATTTAGGGTTACCGTAACAAATGGGTTGAATACTTATTTAATTGAGAATATTCTAATGTTCTTTAATAATCTAACTTACTTACATAATATCAGTGTTATTTAGCCTTTCTCAGTTT
>NW_013670248.1:23826-26569 GCF_000517525.1 Limulus polyphemus
GGAGGTGACCGTAGATCTAGGGTGTAGTACGTGGGTAGGGTGGTATGAAGCACATTACACTTCTTAATGATGGACTTCACCGTACTCAAAGGGATAATTAGTGACTTGGAAATTTTCTTGTAACCTTCTCCTGATCAGTGCTTCTCTACCACTTTATCCCCGACTTGTTTGGAAAGCTCCTTGGTCTTCATGGCTGGTCTGTCGTATCGCTACGTGAGGTGTGGTTTGAACAGATGCATTTACTCTTAAGTTAAATCACTTTGATTACACAGAGACCATTACAGATAATTTTGTGACCTTTCAAACTAATATTTTGCACCTGAACTGATTTAGGGTTACCGTAACAAATGGGTTGAATACTTATTTAATTGAGGATATTCTAATGTTCTTTAATAATCTAACTTACATAATATCAGTGTTATTTAGCCTTTCTCAGTTTAGAGTAGATTGTGTGTAGATACTAAATATATAGTCCCATTTGTAGGTTTCATGATTGCAAGCTCAGAGGACAACAACTTTGCAGGGGGTGAATACTGTTGCAAAGCACTGTCTACAAATGCAACGTTAAGATAACGGCAACGAAGAAAAATGATGTTACAATGTCAAAAGGAAAAGAAAACCCTTCTCCCCACACTAGAACTTAACAGGATTTTACATTTCTTATCACTATTTTAAGAAATGTTTAGCTTCATAAAAAAAATCAAGTTTTTTTGAGGAAAGATCTGTTTGTTTGAGGTATCCATTGTTCCGTTGGTTATTCTCTAGGCCTTATAACACTGAAAGCTTGATGGCGTTTTGTTGTAGATGGAAATTTACCGTGCTTCAAACTGAGCATATTGTAACCCCCCCCCCCCCGTCTTTACCAGTTACAATCAGAGACTGAAAGGCAGTAAATCAGCGGTCAAGCTAAAGGCTCGAGCGTTCGAGTCGTGTATCTTTTGCTGAGCCATAAACCACGACGCCCGTGAGCGTATAGGGTTAACAGGGCCATAAAGGATCCCACAGACTCCCCGAGGCGATACACAAATAAAGTAGCTTGTTGATACGATCTATCAGAGAAACGTATGTAGGCCTTTATTTGGTCAATATTTCTTACAGATGGCTGGAATACTACATTAAGTGAGCATTGTTTGGGGTTATGATCGGGTTTCCACATCGTTCCCTGAAAGGCACGAGGAGCAGGTGAAAAGTTTCCTTTGTGGAATCACGTGCCTCGAGCTTTCCGTACTTTACATAAAGCCTGAAATTTACTTGCTAACAAAACATAAAGAAGGTTGCGAGAAAACGACATTAACAAAACAATTACAAAAACCCATACAATGTTTTAGGGACAACGACTTAACTTTTAAATTAACAAAACAATTACAAAAACCCGTACAATATTTTAGGAAAAACGACTTAACTTTTAAATTAACAAAACAATTACAAAAACCCATACAATATTTTAGGAAAAACGACTTAACTTTTAAATTAACAAAACAATTATAGGTAACCCTAAAAACTAACTAAACTAAGCTTTAAACCCTCACAATCTGAGTAGTTACTGTTAATCATACTTCGTGGTTTATATGTAAATAAAAACCAGTATATATATATATACCTTTTAAAGCCACCCCCCCCCTCCTCCCCTAAATCACTCCCACAACAATTCGACTTGTTATAGAACCTATTTTCTTTCATTTAAAGTTCATGGTGCGTGAAACGGGAAAGTGTGGGACGTTAGGTTGTTTCTGGTCGTTTGCTTTACAATTAGAAATAATTTAAAGAGAGTTATCTACCCCGTGTGTTGGGCTTCTGTTCAAAGTCAGTGGAGCAAGAGAAAAAAAAAAGCTGGAAAGTTAAGCAACGAACGAGTCAAGCATGCGTACTGTAACTCTCACAATGGAGACTGAGACAACTGGGTAAATTGTACCCATAAATCAACGGACCCGCTGAGGCCAGAAAGTGGACGTTCAGTGAAGCTGACAGCACGTGTGCTGGACCAAATTCATCTCGAGGAGCTGTTTGACGGGAGTCAAATAGCCAACGAGCTTGGGGGTAGTTAATAGTTTATCTCAGGGCTACAGGCCCAGCGTGCGGCTACAGCTTTGACCACGCGGTCATGGATACGTGAGATAGGAGTATCGTCTCCGTTTAGCGACAGAAATACTTGTTAAAAAAAATGGTGTCTTTTGAACCACAAATCTTTCTGGCGTTTAACGCTGCCGTAAACAACAAACTATACAATTTCACAATAACAGGAAACCTACGAACCAGAAACGACAAAACCCTTTTTCTTTCTGTTCACATTATTCGTGTAACTACAAACAATTACATTAAACATGCTGGAAAATAACTGTAAAAACATTATAAAAATACTTTTTTTACGTTTCTTCGGTGATGTGTTGGAAACCCCCAGTAGGCACTGAATGTACAATATATCGTATCGTTATGCATTCTTCTTTACGTTCAGCCCTTAGTTTTTAGTATTACTACAACAAAAGACAAGTACGTTACTCTGTTACTTTGTGACGTGTACACGTTAATCCGGTTTTTAGTGGTTCAGGAAGGGGGGGGGGTAATCCGATGGATGATGTTGGGGGTTTGTAACAGAAGGTATGTGGAGGCTCTTTTAATAGCTGCTTAGCTGTAACAATGGAAACTTGATTGAACTGATGCTGCTCTACTGGTTAGCTCTGTGGGCCAGCTAGTCTGGTGAGAACTGAAATTGGTAAGCTTTAAGCTGGTAAGCTCTGTGGTCCAG
>NW_013670248.1:26878-31421 GCF_000517525.1 Limulus polyphemus
CACTGACACCTAGTGGTTACAAGAAACATGTACAGTGACACCTAGTGGTTACAAGAAACATGCACACTGAGACCTAGTGGTTACAGGAAACATGCATACTGAGACCCAGTGATTACAGGAAACGTGCATTGACACCTAGTGGTTACACGATACATGCACACTGACACCTAGTGGTTACACGATACATGCACACTGACACCTAGTGGTTACAAGAAACATGTACATTGATCCCTAGTGGTTACAACAAACATGCACACTGACACCTAGTGGTTACAAGAAACATGTACACTGACACCTAGTGGTTACAAGAAACACGCACACTGACACCTAGTGGTTACAAGAAACATGTACATTGACACCTAGTGGTTACAAGAAACATGTACACTGACACCTAGTGGTTACAAGAAACATGTTTCTTGTAACCACTAGGTGTCAGTGTGCGTGTTTCTTGTAACCACTAGGTGTCAGTGTGCGATAATTGTTTTATCAAGCACAAACCTACGCTGTGCCAACCACAGGGATAAAACCTCTATATTTATAGAATATACAAGCCCTCAAACTTAATAATACACACAGCCGATGCACGAACATTTTCATTACTAGCAAGTTTCTTGTAACCACTAGGTGTCAGTGTACATGTTTCTTGTAACCACCAAGTTTCAATGTGCGTGTTTGTTGTAACCACTAGGTATCAATGTACATGTTTCTTGTAACCACTAGGTGTCAATGTACATGTTTCTTGTAACCACTAGGTGTCAGTGTACATGTTTCTTGTAACCACTAGGTGTCAGTGTACATGTTTCTTGTAACCACTAGGTGTCAGTGTGCGCCTAAAAACCTTTACCCCCCCCCCCACACACACAATGGAAACAGACACTGCTTCAAGCTGGTAAGCTCTGTGGTCCAGCTGGTCTCATGGAAACAGACACTGCTTCAAGCTGGTAAGCTCTGTGGTCCAGCTGGTCTCATGGAAACAGACACTGCTTTTAAGCTGGTGAACTCTGTGGTCCATATGGTCTCACGGGAACTGACATTACTGTAAACAGGTATAATCTGTAAAGTTTTTAAGGTCATAAATCGTGTAATAAAGATACTTTTTTCATAATAAAAATCGAGAAATATTATTTTTGTCCCCGATGATGACTTAGGGGGAGACTTCTATTCTTTCTTGTTCTGGATACTCACATACAAACGATTTTTTTTTTGGGGGGGGTACAAGAGGGTGAAACAAAAGGAACAGACACTGCCCTTTCGTTATTCTAAGACAAGATAAACATTAATAATCAATGCCAAGTGTCTGTCAAGCTCGATTCCTCCGAATGTCTCAAGTTACACGAGTCCAATTCCACATTTTCTCCTATAATATTTCCTCTTTTGATTGCCCGTTCCCATTTTAGTTGAATTTAATCGCTAACATTGACGTAAATATCTCCTACATTTCAGCACTTTTTCTGCTATATAAAAGCCTGTCAAGAAGGGAGTTCCTAGGGCTAGATCAGGCATGGCGTCAAGTGTGTGACACCACATCATCCACATCATTATGACGTCAAGGATCCGAATAGGAAAGCCGGGGAAACTCCCGTGATCGAAGACACAGAAGTGCATTCGCACCCTATCAACGCCTGTGACAAATAAGTCAAAAATTAGCGCAAATCTATGTTTGAGAATTATTACGAAATAACCTTTGTTAAATCAGGCTGAAGATACGAATTATCTGTACGGAAGAGGATGGCTTTTTTTCTTCAGAAGAACAGGTGTGTACGCAATCAATCATAACGGCCCATCGTACGTTTTAAGCTTTTATCCAAAGGCACCAATATGTAGCATATTCCTGAGAAAGGTGTTTTTTTTTAATTTCGCGCAAAGCTACACGAGGGCTATCTGCGCTAGCCGTCCCTAATTTAGCAGTGTAAGACTAGAGGGAAGGCAGCTAGTCATCACAACCCACCGCCAACTCTTGGGCTACTCTTTTACTAACGAATAGTGGGATTGACCGTCACATTATAACGCCCCCACGGCTGAAAGGGCGAGCATGTTTGGTGGGAGAGGGATTCGAACCCGCGACCTCCAGATTGGGAGTCGAGTGCCTTAACCACCTGGCCATGCCGGGGCCTCCTGAGAAAGGAAAAATGTATATCTCTTGTATTTATTTCTTTCGTGTATTGCCAGTTGAATAAGGAATAGTTTTTGGTTTCCCGTCATTTTCGACGCTGGTATTTGCCATAAGACATTTGTATTAGGCCTATTATTTTTAACACCACATTCTTTATTCAGTTCCTTGGTGTATAATAGTATTTCAACCACACTATGCCCACCACGTCAAGTGACAAGGAAACGTTGTGCCTATTTGTGACAGTTTCAGTTCAAATACGTTACTGTCTCGCGAGACCTTATTGTTTACGAGTCATTGCACACATTCTTAATGTTCCGTCAGTGACATCTGTAGACAGTAAATAACTTTCACGAAGAAATGAGTGTTTGTTTTAAACATTTCTCGCAAAGCTACACGAAGGCCATCTGCACGTGACCATCCTTAATTTTGAACTGAAGACTAGCTCGTCTGACCGAATGGAGGGATTTGACCGTCACTCGTATAGTGCACGATCGGCCCAAAAACTTGGAGCGCGTTTTTGAGGCAACCAAAATCGAACAATGAAACCCTCGGATTCACGGCTCGGACATGTAAACCACTGGGCCACGCTCGGACTTTTGATCGCGTGTTTTAACAGAACTAGTAATAACACGCAACAATAAACAGATTCCGTTGTTAAACGATGAAACATTAGCTTAATGAATTAACGGAAAGTAAAAGTTATCTGGTTATCAAGCTCTTTATCTGCGAGTGGGAAGCGTGTTTTACACGAGACGAGACCAGCCAGGAAAAATTGTTATTCATGGCACACACCAGATGGCGCAGCTCAATTCTAAATGACAGTTAATTATCCCTCTTCCACAGATAGGCTTCATAAGTCAGCGAGTGCAACGTGACTTACTTGAAACACCAGTATTCATCAAACGCACACAGCGTGTGGTCGGCACGAAGAACGAACACAACGTGACAAAACTGTGAAGCTAAAACTTTTCGAGACAAGTTGGTCAACACTAGCATAGCTACCGATCTCATCACTATAAAAACAAAATGATAACAACGACGACTATACACGAAACGAAGAGAAAGAAAAAACATTTTGAGAAGTTCCTGCTGTCCTTTCGTACTGTACGTTTCAGTTGTCATTGCGTTCGATCATGGTGCAGTGGGGGGGGGGGGGCAAGATCAAAAGTAGGTTACGACGCCCTCTGGGTAATTTACTGGTCAAATATCAAGTTGAAGGTTATTGTAACTTTCTACGTTCAAGTTTGTTGTTAAGCGCAAAGCTACAAAATGGATTATCTGTGCTGCGGCAAATACGGGTATCGAAACCCGAATTTTAGTGCTATAAGCTCTTTGATTTACCTATGAATCACTCTTGGGGGGGGGCTGCTGCTCTGTAAACAACCGACGGTAAGATAGTGGGTTTGGGTCCCTGATTTTTGAACTAATGACTACAGAAAGGGCAGCCAGTAGCATGTGACATCGATCCGAAACTCAACAAGCTAAGCCACGGTTACAGAAAATTAAAGCCATTGTGTTTTGGGCTGTAGCATGGATGGCGTCTAAAAGTTTTGATTTATATGATTTAAAACAAATTACTACAGGAAGAACATTCTGACATGCAGTATCCGCTTGATATTCGTTGACTCGCCTCGCGCATACCAAAGTACGCTGTATACCAATTCTTTACGAATTTCTGAAGTTCACGAGTTTTAACAAGTTTACGGGAAGAGTTAGCACAGATGTCGTAAAATGTAACATAAAAATAAGTCTTGTTTTAATTTCTTTGCTGCTACGGGAAGAACATCCAATAGCGTGAGCGCTATTTTATGACATCATTAATATTTCTGTAACCATGTGAAGAAACACCGACACAGCGTGTCCCAGAGCATGCAATAAAATATATATGTTTAATGAGCATCATATTTTTTGATTATTATATTATGTTACACACACTCCCTTAAAACTTTCTTTAAAAAAAAATTCTAACTGGGTTATCAAAAGAAGATAGTGTCAGTGTCGTCAAATGATGATTACTGGCTTTTCTCTATAACACAAGGACTAATACACTTAAAATATGGAAGGTGTGTGTGTGTGAAAAAACAAACAACAGATACCCCCCCCCCTCAACACCAACGTTCTTCTGAGAGCACATGTACAACCCAGAGTGTGTGTGTGGAGACCAGCTGGACCACAGGTCTTACCAGCTTGAAGCAGTGTCTGTTTCCATGAGACCAGCTGGACCATAGAGCTTACCAGCTTGAAGCAATGTCCGTTCCCATGAGACCAGCTGGACCACAGAGCTTACCAGCTTGAAGCAATGTCCGTTTCCATGAGACCAGCTGGACCACAGAGCTTACAAGCTTAAAGCAGTGTCTGTTTCCATGAGACCAGCTGGACCACAGAGCTTACCAGCTTAAAGCAGTGTCTGTTTCCATGAGACCAGCTGGA
>NW_013670248.1:32364-34981 GCF_000517525.1 Limulus polyphemus
GGTTAACTCGTAAATTTAGAATGTTTAAACGGAAATGTTTTTCTCTCAATTTTTTTTTTTAAACTAAATATTATCCTTCGAGAACTGAAAGATCTAAGACAACGTTTGCCCTCGTTGAATGAGCCATCAGTAAACCTGAACTTTAACCTAAGCCTGAACTTTAACTTCCTCCATTATCTAAGGACACAACTGTTGACACCTGGGAAATGACGCAAACAAATCTGAAAACTGGTTTTCTTCTTTCACTTAAATCAGATTTGAAAAAAAAAAATTTAAGAAATTTACATTTCATTTAATCTACGCAATGATACAAACTTAACCTTTTTACGTGTGTTTTTAATGATGTGCACACACACAAAAAAAGAGTTCCACAGCTACACTGCAGCCAAAAAACTCACAAATGAAGGGAAGACGACGCTAACGGTCAGTAGTTTTGAAATTGAACGCTGTTAGTATAAAAATTCAAAAGCAGACGCCCAGCTTACGCAGTGCACGGTGGTACATACAGTGGTGACCTCTGTCGTCAGACTGAGAGTCGTTTTTTCAAAAGATTAAAATGAAGGATACTAAACATGTATTGTAATACAGTATAAAACTGCTCGAGAGAATACCACGTGATGCTTTTAGGGTTAGGAAACGATCAGTTTCATATATCAATATTTTAACAGCACACGTACTAAAAACAATGACGATGACGTATACAAATTTGTAAATATATAAATTCCGAAAACGTGACAAGGAGAGTTCAATTACTTTGCTGCTCTGATGTATACGTACAAAATGACATCCCAGAAAAAATTCGGATGTATCTATATAGATCAAAATGTGACCTCCCAACCTCCCAGCTTCATGGCCCAGTTTAAAGGCTTTCCATACTAATGACTTTATATTTCACAGTATCTGTCTCTCTCTCGCTTTCTGCTGAACCCCAGAGCAGCAAACAACGTAAAATAAAATCAATTAAATCCCCCTCTACTTTGGAGTGGAGCTTTTTAGGTTTCACTCATCAGTACAACAACGAGATTAGGAAAATTGTATTTGCTGAGAACAACAACATGAAGTGCTGACAAGACAACAACATAAAAGTGCTGACAAGACAACAACATAAAAGTGCTGACAAGACAACAACATAAATGTGCTGACAAGACAACAACATGAAGTGCTGACAAGACAACAACATGAAGTGCTGACAAGACAACAACATAAGTGCTGACAAGACAACAACATAAAAGTGCTGACAAGACAACAACATAAATGTGCTGACAAGACAACAACATAAAAGTGCTGACAAGACAACAACATAAAAGTGCTGACAAGACAACAACATAAAAGTGCTGACAAGACAACAACATAAAAGTGCTGACAAGACAACAACATAAATGTGCTGACAAGACAACAACATAAAAGTTTTTTTTTTTAATTTCGCGGAAAGCTACACGAGGGCTATCTGCGCTAGCCGTCCCTAATTTAGCAGTGTAAGACTAGAGGGAAGGCAGCTAGTCATCACCACCCACCGCCAACTCTTCCCACCAAACATGCTCGCCCTTTCAGCCGTGGGGGCGTTATAATGTGACGGTCAATCCCACTATTCGTTGGTAAAAGAGTAGCCCCCGGGCTTTTCGTCAAGAAAAAGGTTTTATTTTTCGTTCACATGAATTACAAATTATATTTTGCTCTTATCATTTTAGCAGAACAAATATAGGCCGATGTGTTAACAACCATAATTGGCAGTTGGCAGAAACTTAAGTTAAAGTGAACATCTTGTATCTTTTGAATTACTGACCATGAAACACTCGTAAAATTCTGAGAATGTAAATATAAGAGACACCGCTTTTAAAAATATTTTAAAATTTACTTTATAAATGCTTCAAGATATTACATACATTTTAAGTTTGTAATCGAATCGTAAAAGAGTAAGCTATTTTCCTATATTTCACAATCTTTTGTGGAATTTTAATTTTGATCAAAAATGTATGACTAAAGTGAATTCTGTTGCTGTTAAAACTAAGTTGAATTGAGGGAAACTGCCTGATGTAGAAACAAAAGTGTAGAAGATGACGTTTCGAAAGTCTTACGTCTTTCGTCTTCAGGACCTGTCAGAGAAAGAATTCTTCCGAGTCACATTTTATACTGAAAAAAAAGAAAACATGGTAACACAACTAATAATATATATTTCTAAAAACTTCACTCATAACGACGCCACAGTAAAAAGTATTTATGTTTACTTTGTGCAAAATAGAAAACTCTCGATAATTAAAATAAATTACATTTCATCTCTACAACTAAAATTTACACAGAATAAGATTTACAGTCATATATTAAAGTGTGCTAGGCAGAATAATCATACCATATAAGTTTATCTACCTATCTGTATATCTTTATTGAAAAATACAAATAATGTGCTTCTCTAAGCCATTTTAAAGAAGTCCTGATCCGCATCCATAGCCAGGTGGTTAGGGCATTCTACTCACAATCTGAGGGTCGCGGGTTCGAATCACCGTCTCACCAAACATGCTTGCCCTTTCAGCCGTGGGGGCGTTATAATGTGACGGTCAATCCCACTATTCGTTGGTAAAAGATTAGCCCAAGAGTTGGCGGTGGTTGGTGATGACTAGTT
>NW_013670248.1:35981-36797 GCF_000517525.1 Limulus polyphemus
GTCGAGTGCCTTAACCATGCCGGGCCAACATAAAAGTGCTGACAAGACAACAACATGAAGTGCTGACAAGACAACAACATAAAAGTGCTGACAAGACAACAACATAAAAGTGCTGACAAGACAACATAAAAGTGCTGACAAGACAACATAAATGTGCTGACAAGACAACATAAATGTGCTGACAAGACAACAACATAAATGTGCTGAAAAAAACTAACATAAAAACCTAAGTTATATCACGAAAATGTAACAAAACTAAGAAAATGTTTCACATTACCTCCCAATTAGAGCACTAGAGGGCGCTACTCAAGCAACGTTGATTTTAATGACGTAATTAAACTAATACCGGTAATTGAAATAACTGCCATATAATCTCTGATGATGCGGTGAAGGTTTGAATATTAAAAAAATATAAAATAAACAACTTGAAACTAAACAATAAAACCTATTAGTCTTTTTTTTTTTACACTGATTAATATATTAAAACAACAACAAAACTAAATTTTCATATCTACCCACCATCAGCGTGGTTCGTGTCAAAACCACAGTATATATATCTGCTATAAACACTACTAATTATATTTCGATTGCAGGTAATTAATCATATCGAGTGTAGCCACCCCCCAGTGGCACGTCTGCGGACTTACAACGCGAGAAACCGGATTTCGATACCCGTGACGGGCAGAGCGCAGATAGCCCATTCTGTAGCTTTGTGCTTAAATTAAACAAACAAAAAAAAACAAATATCGATTGTAAAAACTGGTCTCCTACTCGGTCCCGAGACTGCCCAGTCTGTAGGTCACCATATGAATGGGG
>NW_013670248.1:37797-49449 GCF_000517525.1 Limulus polyphemus
CTACAAGTGATTATAAAAACTGTCCGTTAAAGATTACCAAGTTGTGACCCGGTCTTTTAAACATCTTACAACTTGATGCACGACAGACAGACAAACATTCCTCTTTAACCTAGTGATGAAAGTATATATATATATTCCTTCACCAGTGCTGAGGCTAGTAGAAAAATAAACCTTCACTCATTTCAAATATTCAAGTAAGGTTTTTTATATCGTATCTCAAAGTCCGGTGGACTTGACGCACGACTTCTTTTAGACGACGAATGGAATCGAGAGTGGAACGGCCATAATACCGAGTTCATATTTATTTAACCTTTCAACGCATAAAGTACATTTTGGTCACCTGCTGGGCTGGTAAAAACACTAACGGAATCATGTTGAGTGGTGTACGTGATCTAGAAGCGATACTCCTTACTGGGAGAGCAGCTACTACAACATCACTCCCCTGAAGGCTCAGCGGTAAGCTTCAGATCTCATCTGGCCAAGAGTCGGCGGATTCAGAGCACTGTGTAGCACTAACTGCTACAACAACAGTAAAAAATATCGCTTATAAGCGAGGGTACCCTGCTGGTGAAACAATGTATGCTAATCTCTACAAGTAAGAACGTAAACAGGGTATATTTAATTAGTTATATACTCGTTACCAGGCTAATTTTTTCAGTTTCGCTCTAAGTAAGTACGTTGATGTGATAGGAAGTTAATGTTAATGACGGTTTATTTAGTAATCGGTACTATAGCTTTCCTAATGTAAGGTTACAACGCCCTCTATGGGCTGTAAAATAAGTTTTGGAAATTAAGAAAACACTGCTATTTCTAATATATCTTATGTTACTTAATAGTACGGATCGTAATGAAATAAAATGGCGGCCATAAAAATCGCTCGTATCAAAAACCACTTTTAAAATGTCTTAATATGAACAATGACTGTTTCACAGTATTGGCTGAGCAAAATTAAAGCTTATTGTACTTGTAAAGCTTCCTAAATCGCTATGGAGTGAATCAAAATTTCACTATCTTAACGAATTTTCATATAAGTATGTAAGTAAGTGACTTTTCCAGACAAGCGTACATAAAAAAAATTATGAACCTTATAGCTCTAATTCTTTCACAGAAATCTTCCGTCTGGGGTCTCAATGATTCCTACACACGAGTATCGAACTTGGTTTCAGGCGTTGTAAGTCCGCAGACATTCCGCTGTGCCACTGGGGGCGTACAGAATTTTAATAATGTTGTTGTATTTCGATCGTTTTTATGCCACTGGGGGGCATAAAATGGAAAATGCTATCTTGGGCATATAATTAGATTTGGGGACAGGTTGGTAGAGGTTCTGATGATTAATAAAATCGAATCGGGTATACGAGCGCCCACGCTTGGAATTGCTGGCGCACAAAAATATAGTTAATAAAAAGGAAAAAAACAAGTAGGGATCAATATATACATAACCTAGCTAGCTGTAGTAATATAGAAAGATTTAATGCTACAAAAGTATTGAAACAAGACAGTCAAAACTACAAAAACTGAGTTACTTAAAATCTTAAAAATGTTATACCTACTTCGGCTCACACTAACGTAACTACGGTAAGTTGCCAAAGTAAAGATGAATTGTTTATCTTTTATTTTAAGTAACTCAGTTTTTGTAGTTTTGACTTTCTTGTTTCAATACTTTTTGTGGCATTAAATACTGAGTGAGAATGTATAACAGTCAAAAGTGTTTCTGGTGTTGTAAGACCGTGAAGGTTAAAAACAAGAGTCATGTTTCTGGTGTTGTAAGACCGCGAAGGTTAAAAACAAGAGTCATGTTTCTGGTGTTGTAAGCCCGTGAAGGTTAAAAACAAGAGTCATGTCTCTGGTGTTGTAAGACCGTGAAGGTTAAAAACAAGAGGCATGTTTCTGGTGTTGTAAGACCGCGAAGGTTAAAAACAAGAGTCATGTTTCTGGTGTTGTAAGACCGTGAAGGTTAAAAACAAGAGTCATAATTCTGGTGTTGTAAGGCCGTGAAGGTTAAAAAGAAGAAAATAACGTGAGAAACATGAAATAACGTGAGAAACATGATTCTTGTTTTTAACCTCCACAGTCTAATAACGTGAGAAACATGATTCTTGTTTTTAACCTCCATAGTCTAGACTGTGGAGGTTAAAAACAAGAATCATGTTTCTCACGTTATTAAACTGTGAGGTTAAAAACAAGAATCATGTTTCTCACGTTATTAAACTGTGGAGGTTAAAAACAAGAATCATGTTTCTCACGTTATTAGACTATGGAGGTTAAAAACAAGAATCATGTTTCTCACGTTATTAAACTGTGGAGGTTAAAAACAAGAATCATGTTTCTCACGTTATTAGACTGTAGAAGTAGAAAACAAGTCATGTTTCTCACGTTATTAGACTGTAGAAGTAGAAAACAAGTCATGTTTCTCACGTTATTTCATACATAGAAATTACTTGTTAGTATGGTAACAGCCAAGTCTTTTCTTAAAAAGAAACCATTATAGAAGAAATACCGACTAACATTTGGACAATCTTTATATGAAAAGGCTCAAATTAATTCTTTGTGGATGTCCGTTTATGTACAGAATATTAATATCACACGAACCCCCACATAGTTTGTTTAGTATTATTTACTAGTCACACGTAATTATCTAAATAATCTTTGTGTACTCAATATTACTCAAACAGTATTTATTTGTCTCAGGCCTCGTCTAAGCAAATATTAAGTTGAGACAACACGTAGCTTTGACAGAATTACAGTTAAATCTAGAACCATCTTAATTACACTTCTAATCTAGGCTTAAGCCTCAACCACATAACTCTCTTACCCTTACAGGGATTTTAAGCCATTTCTTTTAATTTCCGTTACTTTGAAATATGTTAGGGGAGGGGCCGTTTTATACGACTGGGTAGAGCATAAAATAACTTACTTCCAGAGTACAGAAAGAAAGATCGAGAATTAACTGAAGACAGAGGAAAAAGTGTCCTCCATATCATCCTATCACCATCTTATAGACCTCTCTTTGGCTTTGCGTTCACTAGCTAGCATTAGATATATTTAATCTTCTCAATATCTACATCTAAGTTACGAGTTTCATGCAAGTTTAATGGTTCGGCGTTAATATTTGATAAGCCTTTAGGTACAAGGACGGTGTGTTTGATTATACGGAGACCACGAGGGAAATTAAGGGCACGCAGGGTCGTCAAGGGGAAAGCGTTTAGGTTTATTCTACTGATAGACTTTCCATCATCTGCTGGGCAACAGTGGCAACGAGGGAAGACTTTAAAATTAACTATATACAAAAGTTCCAGATATAGAATTTATAAAATCCTATGCAATCCATTACTTGCTTTCATCTAATTCAAATATGCGAGTTCCTTGTATTAGTTTGTAAGTGTGCATAATTAAGATAGCTCCCCCCCTTTTTTCTTTTCAAAATGTAATATATTCTCGTTCTCAGCATCCACAAATTTTAATCATTACTGACAGAAAGAAAACCGTGTAATATCTTCTGTCTGTGTGTCTTAAAAGAAAATTGGAGTTTGACTGTTACTACTATAACGCATTCACGGTCCCAGAGTGCCAGGGCAACGGACCCTTGGATTCACAGTCTGGCTCGCCAACCATATTACGCCATGGCTCGGTCGGTCCATAATGAAAATATTGATACAATTATTTTAATTGAGTCAAAACTAATTAAAATTTGCACTTGGCATGGGAGGATAGATTTGAATAGTCCTAGCTAATCAAACATTATAGAACGTATTTATATTATGTTGAAAATGATAATAAAATGCACGTGCACAATCTTCATAATTATATATATTTTACTAAAATGTAAGACTAGAATATTTCTCTCGCGTGCGCCAGTTGTTGTTATTCATCTTGAAGTGTATGTTTAATGTTTGTTTATAATTACAATCGCGGCGTATAGTAATCAAATCATGTTAGTTTATATTAATAAATTGTGTTGTTTAACAACATTCAGTTGATGAACGGTGTTGTTTAACAGCATTCAGTTGATGAACGGCGTTGTTTAACAGCATTCAGTTGATGAACGGCGTTGTTTAACAGCATTCAGTTGATGAACGGCGTTGTTTAACAACATTCAGTTAATGAACGGCGTTGTTTAACAACATTCAGTTAATACACTTGGAGACAGGAGATACTGGAGGATACACAGGGTGGTATACACTTAGAGACAGGAGATACTGGAGGATACACAGGGTGGAATACACTTAGAGACAGGAAATACTGGAGGATACACAGGGTGGTATACACTTAGAGACAGGAGATACTGGAGGATACACAGGGTGGAATACACTTGGAGACAGTAGATACTGGAGGATACACAGGGTGGTATACACTTGGAGACAGGAGATAGCAGGAACCATCACACAATTCACTGTTAATAAAACTATACCATAACATCAGTATCTCAATGCGTAGTGACCAATTCTATGACATGGTTCATTAACTGAATGTTGTTAAACAACACCGTTCGTTAACTGAATGTTGTTAAACAACACCGTTCGTTAACTGAATGTTGTTAAACAACACCGTTCGTTTACTGGAGGATACACAGGGTGGTCTACTGTCTTCAAGTGTATTCCACCCTGTGTATCCTCCAGTATCTACTGTCTTCAAGTGTATTCCACCCTGTGTATCCTCCAGTATCTACTGTCTTCAAGTGTATTCCACCCTGTGTATCCTCCAGTATCTACTGTCTTCAAGTGTATTCCACCCTGTGTATCCTCCAGTATCTACTGTCTCCAAGTGTATACCACCCTGTGTATCCTCCAGTATCTACTGTCTCCAAGTGTATTCCATCACTATATGAAGTACTTCGTGAACATGGAATTTTGATTTGTCAACTTTTCAAATTTCTCCAAACAATCCGCGAGTTCACTGAATCTTTACACAGGTTGGCTCAAGTTACAGCAAATATATCATGGTTTAACGAACAGTTCTCTTACTTAAAAAAAAAATAAATGTACGTAATTATCATTTTCAGACAAGACAGATTGCTTAAAAGAAAACTGAATATTTAACGAGTTTCACTTGGCGAGCACGACTGATAATCTATCCTTGTTATAACCTTCAGAGAAACTGGGCTTTAAGACGATGAGCAGGAAACTAATACAATTGGGTATCTTATTCTTGTCTTCTCGTGTCTGTGCTGCACTAATGAAGCACCGTGTTAAACGCACTGTTTGTGTGGAAGGGTTAAGATATACTTTTAAAGAATACAAGACGTCAACGACTCAACGTCTGTGGACCCGATGTCTAATTTTAACACCATAAATTTCTCTTCTTTTAAAACCATCTAACCACTGCTTGGGACATGGATAACCATGTCTAGCTTTAATTTTTTTTTTAAATATATAACTTTAACTTAAAAAATAAAATAAACGCAAATCTCAAGAGACACTTGTTTACGAATAAGGCTCTCTCTCACACACAAATCATGACTTTTACATGACACATTCTGGATTTTTCTAATCCTTTTTCAGCCGCGGCTCAGAGAACGGCTCCGAGGTTTTTTTTTAATACAAACTTTTAGCTCAAAATTCCATCATTTCTTGACCGATTTGACCACGTCCAAGATCCCATGTTTTAATTTAGTCCTAATCCTGCCTAAAAGAATTTCAATTTGAGGGTAGGATGGCAGAGATCCTGATAAGTAATAAAATAGAACAGGTCCCCAAGCTTGGTATTGCTGGCGCACAGAAATTTCGCTAATAAGGAGGGGGGAAAAATAAAAGGTATCATAGATTAATTTACTCTAATCATGCCTCAAGAGAATTTAAAGTGCCGCGGCTATTGAGGATTCCCTCTTGTTTTCCAGATTAATTGAAATGTTACACCGACTGGGTACCAGACGATTGTGCGATAACTCACACCGACTGGGTAGCAGACGATTGTGCGATAACACAACTGTGTTGAGTTATATTTGATCGCGCGCTAAGACAAAAAAAATAAAAAATATTAATTTCCCGAACTTTCTATTTCTTCACTTACCTGTATACGATAAACGTTACTTTTATTACATCCACTTATAATAAACCTATTTAGGTAATTATTATAATTCATTTTCTACTTTCTATCACGTGTCTGTCAGGTTGAAGAACATAACCCCCCCCCCTCCCCAAGCTTTGAATGATACAGTTCAATCTTGGTTTGTGCGTAGTAAAGTTCTATCCAAGTCAATTTCTACTTTATGAAAAAGGTATTTAAGCTTTGTCAACAAGAGGTCAAGGATAACACAGGCTTGCGAACTTTAAACTCCATAAAAGCAGTTTTGGTTTTAATAACGAATTTTCCATAATTCAGCTACGCAGATTTCGAAAATAATATTCTTATCTTTCTTTCTTTTCTTTTTTTTTACTTAGATCAAATTATTATTTCGTTTACCACAATGAACATTTTTTATTATTACGTTTATAAAAAAAAAACTGAAGAAAGGGGAAGAACATTGATGTCAAGCGAATATGCATCCTCATTCATCCTGATTTTTTGTGTACGTGTGAAATCTACGTGTTTTAGTCTCATAACTACGTGATTCTGCTCTTTCGTTTATGTATTGCGTTATGTGAAAAACCTGTACGCGATGGGGGGGGGGGATATTATTTTCGGATTCAGCGTACAGAAATTACTGAAAAACATGTAAAAATTTCAAGACAATAAAACCATCAGAGGCCTGTGTTATTAACACTATTTTTCAGACGTCCACTGGGCACACAGATGCTATGTTCTTTCAATTACTCAGGTCTGCCTTTCTTTCCGATCAGTTTGCCTGAGGGCTATTACGTGTATTCATTTAACTGTTTATCATCATCCCGGGCATTTACTACTTTTGTATATTCACAAAAGTATGGAAATTAAATCAAACTGCCGATATACACGTTCAGCTGAAGTATAGAAACAACATTTCAAGGACGACTTCGTGGCGGTTAACAAAACATTTAAAACAACAATACACCGAGTTTCGTTACTGAAATACTCTGTAACAACAATACAGGAATCTAATGACCGAAATACTCTGTAACAACAATACATGAATCTAATGACCGAAATACTCTGTAACAACAATACATGAATTTAATTACTGAAATACTCTGTAACAACAATACATGAATTTCGTTACTGAAATACTCTGTAACAACAATACATGAATCTAATGACCGAAATACTCTGTAACAACAATACACCGAATTTCGTTACTGAAATACTCTGTAACAACAATACAGAATCTAATGACTGAAATATTCTGTAACAACAATACACCGAATTTCGTTACTGAAATACTCTGTAACAACAATACACGAATTTCGTTACTGAAATATTCTACAATAACAATCCCGAATATTAACAGTTTGTTAACGTCTTTAATGAGAGCAATTTCAGGAATTTATAGTGTTAGTCCGGCGAACAAGTGAATCCGTGTAATCTATTATCTTAATTACATAAGAGCACAAGCTAGTTTACGAAGTCATGCACATCGAAGGCTACATTACATGTTGTGTACGTGCTTTCAACATTTCGGTGGTACTGCTTTCCATAATTGATAAGAATATGTGAAAGGTGCTTTTACTTTCCTCCCACCAGTAACGGAGTTTTATTGTTTTTAAACATTTTAAACATGCTTTTACCCTCACCATGGTAACAGCATTTTGTTTACCCCAACAGTTAGCAACAGGTAAAACGTGCTTTTTTTACTATCTCCACGGTAACAGCATTTTGGCTACCCCACCAGTTAGCAACAGGTAAAACGTGCTTTTTTTACTATATCCATGGTAACAGCATTTTGGTTACCCCACTAGTTAGCAACAAGTAAAACGTGCTTTTTTATACTATCTCCATGGTAACAGCATTTTGGTTACCCCACTGGTTAGCAATAGGTAAAACATTTTTTTTACTGTCTCCATGGTAACCAACTATGGTTTACCCAATCTCAACAATAAAATAAAAATAAAAAAAGATACAGAAGTATTACGCGTGTCAGTAAAAAAAAAAAGATGTCATTTTTTTATTATTATTAAGGTCTTGATTTTTACATTTTACACATATTATTTTTAATTCCGAATATTCGGTTCGTTCTACCCACAAAAAATCTAATCTAACATGGAAAAAGCTCCGTAGTTTTTTTTTTTTTTTCTCAACAAGTCTCTACACATTTCAAACAATTAGAGATACGGGAATTACCTCAAAGAATGAATTTGATCAAAAATGTATTATCTTATCACGTCTCTAAGAGAAACTTCGTAATTCGACTTGTCACACGCTCCTTTAGAATTCTTCTCAAATTGTATTTTCGAAGTGGAAAAAAAAAGAAAAAAGAAAGGGTCCAGTTTTATGATGGTCCGTAAAAGCGACCGCCTGAAAAATGAATACAATAATGAGTCTGGATAGGAAAGGGGGACGAAGGGGGTTTGGAGTGGTGTAAGGGAGGGCTCGGTGGAAAATCTATTAGCGCCAATAACGTGCATAGCAACATTCACGAGGCTACCCCATCGTCACTGATGTTCTCTTGCTCTGAATCCCCCGGTGACCCACCTATCTTAATAGGTCTTTGCACGTTTCATGAATCTTAATGAGCCGTTTCATTCCGCTAAAGAATTCGTATAATGACAAACCTCTGGTAAAATTTCTATCAACACAATTTTATCCAATAGCTTTAAATAGAAAATGTAATGTAAATTCTTCTCTCAGACGAGTAGGGGGGGGGGGATCACCCCCATGGAACGAAATTATATCTTCCATAGATATTCATATCTTCAAAAAAAAAAAAATTCTAATTCAATTTCCCTCAATCATAAATATGCATACTATTACAAGGTACTCGTGTGAGCTGAAGTTAGTCGTTAGAAAATTTAAAACTTTAATTCTGTTAAAAATATGGGCATGATATTATAACCAAAAACATGTTTTATTATATTTTCACTTCTTCTCGTAACCAAAAAAAAAGGGGGTGGGGGTTGACGTATCACACGCTGTTGGTCTATTAAGATTTACTATTCGTAGATAAAATTTATCTAAAACTACAGACTCTGATATTCATGGACAATATATGTCGCCATCTGTGCATCTGGTTTTGAGATTATAAATAAACAAGAGAGAATCCTGTATAGCCGCGGCACTCGAAATTCTTTTAGTTAAGATTATTCATCAGTATCTCTACCAGCCTACCCTCAAACTGAAATTCTTTTAAGCAGGATTAGAGTAAATTAATCTAGAGAGACCTTGGGCGTGGTCAAATATATCAATCGAAAGGGTTTGACCTCCCGAGTCCAAAACTGTAATTAGATCTCAAATCAGTCAAAAAATGACGGAGCTATGAGCTAAAAGTTTGTACTTGAAAAACTCAGAGACGTTCTATGAGCCGTTATGCCGCGGCTAAAAAGTATATAAATATATTTTCCTAGTTGTAAGAAAACATTTATTCTACAAATAAAAATTAAAATAAGTTTTTTCTTTCAGCTAACGTTTCGCAGCTACGACTTCATCAGGGGGAGCAGTGATGAAGCCACAATGGTGAAAATTTAGCTGAAATAAGTTTTATTATCTGGAGAGTAAAAGTCCCTTTTCTCTCTCTCTCTCTCTATCGCCAAAATGTCTAAATCCATCCAATATGCATTACATTCTGAAAAGCAAAATAATTTCCTAGATATTAAAACTATTTAATAAAGAAAAATAGTTTATGGTTATGCCCTCTGGCGGCCAAATCGATTGAAATACAACAAATCTCAACTGCACCATGTAAGTAAGTAAGGGGAGTTAAAGTTGGAACAGGCCTAAACAACAGGGAGGTGAAGGGAGTTTCAGTTTTGTATATGGTCAATTTGGAAACCCCCTCCCCACATTCGTATCAAAAGGATTTTGGAAGCTCTCGGGACTGGATTTACAGGAAATAGTTGAAAATGATCATCTACATTTATATTTTAATATGTTCATACTAACCCCCTCAATAGAGAATCAAGGGGTATTGGGGGGTTACAAGAGTGGTTGCACGGATGTACTTGAAAACTGGTACGATTAGATTTTCGAAATTTTCACATTGGCAGGTCTACTAATGGGGGTCGGGGGCTGAGTGGTCCTACTGTTGACTGCGCAGATTCATTAATCATTGTTTTCAATTGAAAACAATGATTAATGAATCTGCGCAGTCAACAGTAGGACCACTCAGCCCCTCGACCCCCCATTAGTAGACCTGCCAATGTGAAAATTGAAAACAATGATTAATGAATCTGCGCAGTCAACAGTAGGACCACTCAGCCCCTCGACCCCCATTAGTAGACCTGCCAATGTGAAAATGGCAGATTACCAATGAAATGTTCTAGCTGTATTGATTAAAGCTATTCCCTGATATAATCTACCCCTCGAGGTAAGTAACAGAAGCTAACATTCACACTTCAATGTGGGAATGTTAAGCCTTTTAAACAAATTAATTTTTTTTTTTTGCTTATTTATTATCTGATTATTGTTCAAACTCCGCACATTTTAACGATTTACTCACAGACTAGTGATGGACATAAAGATAACCTGTAGAGAAACCACAGTTGTTACTTTTCTGGTTGTTTATTATTGTTTTATAAACAACTCTCGACCGTTGTTCATTTTTTTTTTCATGTTTTAACGTTTGAAGCAAAACGGGAAATTAACAAAATCCTAAATGCAGGGCGTTTATAAATACACAAGTTCGTTTGTTAGGTCATAACATTTTAAATTTGTACAAATCAATAACGTGCACACATTCATCCTGGAAAGAAGCAGTAAACTAGCAAGAAGACTAAACAATACTCGAAATGTAGGATTCCTCACGCTTCTATCAACACTGAAACGTTCAGTTAGTCACGCAACGTTCCCAACAACACACCTCAAGCACCTACTGACGTCATAACTAGAAAGCAAGATCACTGTACGGCAGCGACACACAACGGGATTTAACGACAACTATAATATTATGTAGAAACCAACGGTTTATTTGTCCTGGTACCACGTTGGAACAAGACTGTCTTTATGGTTTATTGGTCTGAAGTATATCACGTGACTGGTCATTGTTATGTTTTGGCACTTCTGGCAATAATAATTACAACAATTCTTCCCTGTATACGTAGTTCTACTATCACGTGACTGTACATTTTACTCACGTGCCCAGCACGAGGTATTGTACACTGATGCTTGGAAATGACCAATCTAATGAAGACTGACACTGATGCTTGGAAATGACCACTCTAATGAAGACTGACACTGATGCTTGGAAATGACCAATCTAATCAAGACTGACACTGATGCTTGAAAATGACCACTCTAATCAAGACTGACACTGATGCTTGGAAATGACCACTCTAATCAAGACTAACACTGATGCTTGGAAATGACCACTCTAATGAAGACTGACACTGATGCTTGGAAATGACCAATCTAATCAAGACTGACACTGATGCTTGGAAATGACCAATCTAATCAAGACTGACACTGATGCTTGGAAATGACCAATCTAATCAAGACTGACACTGATGCTTGGAAATGACCACTCTAATGAAGACTGACACTGATGCTTGGAAATGACCACTAATCAAGACTGACACTGATGCTTGGAAATGACCACTAATGAAGACTGACACTGATGCTTGGAAATGACCACTCTAATGAAGACTGACACTG
>NW_013670248.1:50449-53107 GCF_000517525.1 Limulus polyphemus
CTTGGAAATGACCAATCTAATCAAGACTGACACTGATGACTTGGAAATGACCACTCTAATGAAGACTGACACTGATGCTTGGAAATGACCACTCTAATCAAGACTGACACTGATGCTTGGAAATGACCACTCTAATGAAGACTGACACTGATGTTTGGCAATGACCAATCTAATCGAGACTGACACTGATGCTTGGAAATGACCACTAATCAAGACTTACACTGATGCTTGGAATGACCAATCTAATGAAGACTGACACTGATGCTTGGAAATGACCACTCTAATCAAGACTGACACTGATGCTTGGAAATGACCAATCTAATCAAGACTGAAGCTGTCTAATGTATAGAGTAGATCAAATACTTTATGTTTACAAACAACAGTTATGTGTTTACAAACAACAGTTATATGTTTTTACTTTACAATAAATTAGTACGGTAATGAATGCTCAGCTATTTCACATATTTAATGGTGGTGAACTTTGACAGTAAAATCATTTATAACAATGAAGTAACGATCAAGGTGGTATATAAGTGACTTACTGGACACAACAAAACGTTTATAACAATATAGTAACAATCAAGGTGGTATATAAGTGATTTACTGGACACAACAAAGCTTTAATTTATAGTACAGCCCTTCTGCTCTTTGTCTATTTAATTATAAAACAAATTTACACCCATTAATATATCTCCTTTATACATTCCAATATGCAGAGGAACAAGGGGACCTAGCCCCCTCCACGTCTAGATAGGACAGGATAATAATTTTAATGCTGCCATACACTATATACATGTCCTAATATATCTCCTTTATACATTCCAATATGCAGAGAAACAAGGGGACCTAGCCCCCTCCACGTTTAGATAGGACAGGTTAATAATTTTAATGCTGCCATACACTACATAATACATGTCCTACTAAAGTCATACCGTCTGAGGGTCACAACCCCGGTCCTCACATAATTACCAAATTCAGGTCTCGCATGTACTTTCAACCTCACCCCCCACCCCTCCCTCAAAGGTCATTTTGCATCCTCAGTTTGGTGCATCCAATTGGTTGAAAAAAAAAACGTTATTAAAAGATGAGCAGACTCGCACACGAGTTACAGATTGAAGACGAAACATTAATATTAATTATTTGGTAGAACAAAGAAGACTGAATACACTTTGATACTAAAAACGTATTAAACAAGTGAGCAAGAAGATCATGCCAGAATTGAAATTTTATCTCATCTGAAGTAGTGCAAAGAAAAACTCATCCAAATAAACTAGTGAACTCTTAACGTAAAAGGGGCGAAAAACTCGTACATTAATCATTTAAACCCTAGATGGAACATATATATAATTCATATAACATATACAAGTTAAAGTTACGACTTCAATATAAAGATGAAATTATTCAGACGACCGAACTTTGATCTAGGTAGAGAGAGAGAGAGAGAAAATCGATACTACTCCATTTCAAGAGTTAAAGAAAGAAAGAGGTTTTTATCTCCTGTAACAAGAATATCCGTGTCTGGTCACTGCATGCTCGTGCTGCGCACGGTTGCGTGACGTACGACTCGCACACAAGGACACTACAGATCAAGTACAGTACTTTTATAGATCGAGATGGAAACTTTTCTGGAACAGTGGGAGAAGCGAAATGCTTTTAGAAAATTACGAAAACAGCGAATTAAAATGTTTATATTGAGTTTGTGTATATTATACACAAGAGTCCAGACGTTTAACTTCATCAAAAAGGAATATTTTTTTTTTTAGGCCCGAGTCTAAATATTGAAATTCGTTCTAAACGCGAGAGAGAAGGGAATTACAATAGATATAAATTAACACCTTTGTAGTTGTTAAAAAAGGTTTTTTTTAATTCAGAGGATTCTTATATTAATGTGGTCTTCTCTGTTGAGGATTTTTACCTTGGAATAATTAAGAATGATTGTTTCTAGACGCGTGTTAAAAAAACACGAGATGGAGATTTTAAACGTGTTTTTAAATGCTTGTACATTAGTATTGTAGCAGACTGTCAGGTGGTTCTATTTTTTTTTAAATTAAATTCTGTTACCGTCAGTTCTTACATCTCACTTGATGATGGCAGATAAACCTAGTGAAACGTTGGGAATTTTAGAAACATAGTTCTTTCTAATAGTTAATTAACTAATCTGTAGATATATTCAACAGTAGGGATATCTCTAGATAACTACATCGAGGGGAGAATCTCTAGATAACTACATCGAGGGGAGAATCTCCAGATAACTACATCGAGGGGAGAATCTCCAGATAACTTCATCGAGGGGAGAATCTCCAGATAACTTCTTCGAGGGGAGAATCTCCAGATAACTTCATCGAGGGGAGAATCTCCAGATAACTTCATCGAAAGGAGAATCTCCAGATAACTTCATCGAGGGGAGAATCTCCAGATAACTTCTTCGAGGGGAGAATCTCCAGATAACTTCTTCGAGGGGAGAATCTCCAGATAACCTCATCGAGGGGAGAATCTCCAGATAACCTCATCGAGTGGAGAATCTCCAGATAACCTCATCGAGTGGAGAATCTCCAGATAACTTCATCGAGGGGAGAATCTCAGGATAACTTCTTCGAGGGGAGAATCTCAGGATAACTTCTTCGAGGGGAGAATCTCAGGATAACTTCTTCGAGGGGA
>NW_013670248.1:53837-58835 GCF_000517525.1 Limulus polyphemus
TAACTACATCGAGGGGAGAATCTCCAGATAACTACATCGAGGGGAGAATCTCCAGATAACTTCATCGAGGGGAGAATCTCCAGATAACCTCATCGAGGAGGAGAATCTCCAGATAACTTCATCGAGGGGAGTTGTAAATTCTGTTTTTGCTACTGTAGAATTGTTTGGTAGTAAGATATTCACACTAACTTTAACATAGAAATTTTTATTTAGGAACTAATAATGGCAAAAAATGAACTAAAAGTTACATCAGGGTCACGAAAAAAATCCACGAAAAATCACATCAGAGTCACGAAAAAAAATCCAAAGAAAAATCCCTATCTGTTAACACAGGGATTAATTTTTCACACTATTTTTGTTTCATAACACAGTCATGAATGATCGGATTTTGATGAAACTTGGTAGACATGTGTAGAATATTATTCCTCGTTATTATGTAGAATTAAAGAGAGAAACTGAAAACTGTTATTAGAGACAAAACTTGGAAAGTATTGAATGAGAACATGTAGGAAAACAGTTTATATTTGACCCTCCAAAAGTATACAAACTTTCGTTCCAAATCCATTAAACCGTTTACGAGAAATCTTGCTGAAAAACAGGATGAAAAGATAACCTTTGGTGGCGAGGGTAATAGCGGGTTATGATCGCGAGTAATTTTTTTTCTTCTTACGCATAACCAAAAACTTCAAGATATCATTGACTTACTACAGAATATATATTAAAACTTTAAAAATACAACGACAATAAACTTATTAAAACCTCTCCTACTGTTAGGCTCTGAGCTTACACTTCTACTGACACAAATTAAGTACCCTAGCAGTGATAAAAAAAAAAACATGTTCGAACAGCCACCCTCATCGCTTGTAAAAGCTACTCTTACGTCGAGATTAATCACGAGTCAACCAAAGCGTGTCCTGTTGCCATAGTGACCGTATACCATTTCTGAAATATCAAAAGCCATCAATGGATTTCCTTTCATTTACCCGGGGGCGATGTGAGAAGGCTAATTTCGTTGAAAGATTATATATATTAGATAATTCTAATATGTTCGTAATCTTTTTTGTTGTTGTAGTAGTTAAGAAGTTCTTTCTACTTGATCTCTTATTAATACTTAAAACGATGACATTCGGTAAGGATCGTTTTTATATCATTTTTTTATTACTAAAAAAATAATAGATAATGAGGAAAACAACTGTGGGGAAATATGTTCACATTATACCTGGTAAGTTGAATGATATACCTTCATTTTTATACCTGGTAAGTTGAATGATATACCTTCATTTTTATACCTGGTAAGTTGAATGATATACCTTCATTTTTATACCTGGTAAGTTGAATGATATACCTTCATTTTTATACCTGGTAAGTTGAATGATATACCATCATTTTTATACGTGATAAGTATAAACGTGAGCAACAATTAAAATCTGGGTAAACGTTAGTTGAGGTCAAAAAGAACCCTAGCACAGTGAAGAAATGTGCCTCTTGTTGTGTATAACCCCCATGAATCTCTGTAAAAACATCAATCTCACAGTCCAACTGAAAGTTTTCCAAACTGAGGTGCAGGAAGTCATCTCAGGGGTCCGCAGATAATCTAAACTTAAGTATTACAAAATATTAACGGCCATAATAATTATTACTGGGGAAGGGGGGGGGGGTCTTCCAACATATCTGGAAGTTATGAAGGGTTCCGCGATTGAAGAAAGTTTGGGAGTCCCCTGGTTTATGTTTGTTCAGACTTCTTACCTAAACACTCGAGAGAAGGAAATGATCCGATGGGATCAGCAGTAATAAGGTATAAAGACTTACACCCGATAATAACTTTCTAACAAACTAAGTACTTCGTATCACATCCAGCAACACTCTCTAGGCAAAAAGAATAAGATGTGGATGTCCAGGTAAACTGAAAGAGTTTTATTACAGCAAACAATATTTTTAAATAGGTTGCTGACAAATAGT
This sequence comes from Limulus polyphemus, assembly GCF_000517525.1. NCBI lineage: Eukaryota > Metazoa > Arthropoda > Merostomata > Xiphosura > Limulidae > Limulus > Limulus polyphemus. The sequence continues at coordinate 55,797 of NW_013670248.1, forward strand.
TTCTGGTAGTCAAGGTAACAGAAACATGTTTGATGTAGTATACAATACTCCTAAACAGTTTTGTTTACAAATTTCTGTAGTCAAGGTAACGGAAAGAGACGTTTCAATCCATCAAATAATACTCCTAAACAGTTTTGTTTACAAATTTCTGGTAGTCAAAGTAACTGAAATGGATGTTTCAATCCATCAAATAATACTCCTAAGCATGTTTGCTTACAATAATTTTCTGGTAGTCATGGTAACTAAAATGGACGTTTCAATCCATCAAATAATACTCCTAAGCAAGTTTGTTTCCAACACTTTTCTGGTAGTCATGGTAACTAAAATAGACGTTTCAATCCATCAAATAATACTCCTAAGCAAGTTTGTTTCCAATACTCTTCTGATCGTCAAGGTAACTGGAACTGACTTCCTGTTATAACTTGTTATTTTAGAACGAATTGTCAACTAATTTTTTTCCCTCTTATTTTCACATTGGATCCGAAACTTTCTTATCAACGTGTCTTACACTATACTCGGTTTGTTTCCAGAGTTTTCACATTATTAAGTGACGCTGCGTCCATAAACTTCGTTAAATGAACTCACGACAACTTCGGATACTTTAATACATAAGGATACCATTACACGTGTAATACACGCGGGTTGGAAATCAAGAGATTTTCATCTTTTTTTTTTATATGTGTGTGTGTGTTTTTTTAGCGTATCCCATCTAGCGATTCTTAACATAAAGGCAATAAGGTCGTGTGTTTTTTTTCCTACACGCCTTTCATTTCCTGACAAGAGTTCTCGTGGACTCCAGGAGTATGAGGTAATTCACACGCGAGTTCCAGGTTTTTGATGAGATTAAGACGAGAGGAACGAGAAGCGGCTCCGGGTGAGCACGAGACGTCATCTCCGCGCGTGTCACCACAGATGGCCATCATACGCGCCTCATTAGGTTTTCCATCTAGTAGGTGCCATGTTTTTCATTTTCTAAGCTGTCAACATCCATCACCGATATCCGGCGGATAATGTCTCCTTCATCTGATCCGGTGAGAATACAATCCCTAGCAATACTGTTCATAATCTTCACTCCACCACCACCCCCTCTCGTACTGATGGGTTCTTCTTCTTCTCGCGTGCTTTGTAACCCTTCATTTGCATCCCATCTCCGGAAGCCATATCAATTAAACAATGTACCGTTTATATATATATTTTTTACAAGACCATGGTATTATTATTATTAGCCATTGGTTGGTTGCGAAGAACGCTTTCATAAACAGAACTAACAAACATACGTAATAAAAATGGCTAGCTTTTTACAACAATACCTCAAAACACATTAAAAGCAACACTGGCGTCCTCTATGGGGACGTAAGCCTATTTTTTAGGTAATGCGCGGGACCACACTATTCATTCTCGGTTTTCCTTTCGTTATCCGGGTTGTCAGTGTTTATGCTTACTTACAACTAGCTACCTAATAACACTAGTCATATAAATACTATTATACTTACTTTTTTTTAAATGGTTATCGATCGAAAAAGACATAAAAAATTATACTGTTTTTAAAAGTTTTACCTTGACTGCTTTCTCTAGGGATTGTAAAGACGTCAAAGTAGGAACCCAACAAACACTTACCTAAGGAGACAGAAAAAAAAACCTTTATTACACTACATACAAGACAATGTTTATAAATCTTAATTATAATTCAAAACTTTCAGACATTAATAAACTCGTCAGTAAAATATCGTGTTGAAACTCACAATTACGTTAAATATTTAAAGCAGAGAATGACGTACGTTACTACCGTACCGAGACTCCACTATACAATATATAAACCTAATATGTAAAGATATTAGAATAAAAAAATAGTTAAATTACGCCCTCTCCCCCGTTACTCAACGGTAAGCCTAAAATTAAGTTCGAGGTTCGATTCCTGCGAAAGAATGATTTACGTATTTTAGAAGACAAATATATAAACAAATACACTGGAGCTGAGGGGGGAGGGGGTGACCTTATCAAATGAGATAGCCGTAACTTATAGTACTATTTCAAGGTGTGGCCCAAAGCTCGTAAAATTTGGGCTTTCGCAAACTTAACGCTACCAAAATGGAGGACGTAATAATAGCCTTAACTTTCTGGATTAACGTGTTACTCTAGGTGGTTGTGGTTTCGTTATTCTCTTAGACTTTTTGTGTGTCCATCATTTCACAAATAATACATTCATCCCCAACTTTTTATAAGCAAAAAAAAAGATAAAGATGTTTTCCTATTTCGTCCATGAAGAAGGACTTCGTTAGAATTTCTGGTTTTGTGATTTATCTCAATACGAATGCGTTTTGTATCCAAGGCTGCATTGCAGGAATCGAATGCCGAATCTTAAGGTTGCCGCTGAGCAACACGAGGATGATGGGCACGATTTATCTACTTTACATTTCCTAGAATCATCCAAGTTGTTGTGTCTATTCGCAAACACTTGGCACAGGTGGCGTTTAGGCTTAGTTTCTTTACAAAAGTAATTTATTCCTTATTTTCTGAAGTTACTTTGAATTTCTTTAATATTTTTTTATTATTATTATTTCCGCCTCCGCTTTGAAACCCGTCAATCCTCTAATGTCAAGCGATCAGTTTACCGACGGTTTAAAAACCAAACGGAAATATTAAAATAATCAAATACATCATTACATTATATACAACATAGCAAACCAATGATTACGTTAAAATCGAACAAAAACTTGTTCTAGTAAAAACCAAACATTATCAGTTTGTATAAATGAAGCTGACATACTGCCAAAAAAAATCCCCATATACATCAAACAAGCAAAGATACGTGAACATTTCAACAATATGTCCTGAGAATATACACCAACAAAGATACGTGAACATTTCAACAATATGTCCTGAGAATATACACCAACAAAGATACGTGAACATTTCAACAATATGTCCTGAGAATATACACCAACAAAGATACGTGAACATTTCAACAATATGTCCTGAGAATATACACCAACAAAGATACGTGAACATTTCAACAATATGTCCTGAGAATATACACCA
>NW_013670248.1:59808-66132 GCF_000517525.1 Limulus polyphemus
AAAAAGTTGGGAATAGGTTAGAGAGGTTCAACAGTTCTTTCATTTTCTATGTTCACCCCCCCTCCCACCCATCCCCCACCCGAAAGGTTGGACACCTACAGACCGAGAGTGAGGTGGATGTTTTACAGTTCTGACTTGATACGCTTTTGTTCCTCCTGCTTTTCTGAAAAATCCTGTTTCGTGGTAATATACAAATCGAGACTTCCAGAGAAATTGAAAGGCCGGTCTTTTCTCAGCCATCAATCAGAACGTGTGTAATGGTTCACACAATTTAGACGAAATGTTATTTCTGCTAAAAACGTTCGTTGTTGGAGATGACGTGCCCATCTATCTTGCGTAAAACAAAGGTAATGTTAACGATGGATTCCATCACAAACGGAATTTCACACTCAAAGTAAGCTCATCAATCCTTCAAATAAGGGTTCCCCCATTACTTTGTGTGGTGGAGGCAAATTATGGCGTAATATTTCACAAAGAAAGAAACGTCCAGTAGACCACGCTTGATTAGAGAAACGGCAACACGTGAACAAAAGAAAGTGGGAAAATACAGTGGATGTTATTAACTTAAAAAAATCATTAGTTGTTGAATTTCTTCAGCAACTTCTTAACATTTGTGATTACATAAGTTGGTATAAAATAACCCGTATAAACGATAGAATCTCTGGGAAACTAAGGGTTAAAATCATGATATAACCTCAGAAAAATGACGGATTAGAATATCATAACCTCAGAAAAACAATGGCTTAGAATATCATAATATAACATCAGAAAAATGACGGAATAGAATACCACAATATAACCCCAGAAAAACAATGAACTACAATACCACAATATAACCTCAGAAAAATGACGGAATAGAATATCATAATATAACCTCAGAAAAATGACGGAATAGAATATCATAATATAACCTCAGAAAAATGACGGAATAGAATATCATAATATAACCTCAGAAAAATAACGGAATAGAATACCACAATACAACCTCAGAAAAATAACGGAATAGAATACCACAATATAACCTCAGAAAAATGACGGATTAGAATATCATAATATAACCTCAGAAAAATAACGGAATAGAATACCACAGTATAACCCCAGAAAAACAATGAACTACAATACCACAATATAACCTCAGAAAATAACGGAATATAATACGACAATATAACCTCAGAAAAACAACGAACTACAATACCACAATATAACCTCAGAAAAACAATGAACTACAATACGACAATATAACCTCAGAAAAACAATGAACTACAATACGACAATATAACCTCAGAAAAACAATGAACTACAATACCACAATATAACCTCAGAAAAATAACGGAATATAATACGACAATATAACCTCAGAAAAACAATGAACTACAATACCACAATATAACCTCAGAAAAATAACGGAATATAATACGACAATATAACCTCAGAAAAACAATAAACTACAATACCACAATATAACCTCAGAAAAACAACGAACTACAATACCATAGCCTTACTTAAAAACTGAAAGATGTCAGGGTAAAGTTTTTTTTTTTTGTTTACCTTTAATCCTTTTGTTTTAACATTTTTCGTTTGGTCAGTTTTTAACCACGGCTGACGCTTCTTACAGACGATACAAAATTAGGCCTTTTCAGATTTTCCAACAGATGCATGCATACCTTCAAAGTTCTGTTATAAATACGGCCATTTTTATCAATGACTCCTGTTTAACTCTAAAATATGCATGACTGAACGAAGAAGTGAAGCGTAAGTTTTTGAAATTACTTTTAACATTTCTTTCTTATGGGGGGGGGGGGTATCCGGATTACAGTTAAAAGAACACGTGTTCACACTCGCTGTAAAAATGAGATTCTGGAGACTGTAGTACGCTAAAGTGTATCAAATGTGCATTTTTTTTTATTTCATAGAAAAAGAAACAGTAGACTTTTAAATAGTTATATTTTTGTATTATGAAGAACGAGATAGTAGGAATCTGGCGTTCCTCTAATATCTTTCCACTCTCGAGTTGAAAACTTCTGGAATTTGCCACTATCGTTTTCATTCACGTTTTATTGGCTTTTTTTACGAGCCACGGACAAAAAGCTTGCTACGGTCTTCCCGCCTGAAAATGATGCTCGGTTCAATCTCTTTGGACTTACGTTTAAACGTGTTCTAAAAGAGGTTGTATCTAACGCCCCGATCTTTCCAGAGCAGAAGCGAAGCTGGCGGAACAGGGGGGAGCTTCTCAATGGACCATCAACATATATCAGGGGTTGTTTTAATAACTTCGAGACTAGAAACTAAGAAGAAACTTTCCAGTTCCTTCCAGTGATTAATGGCAGCAGACCAGAAAGAAAGGTTTACAGTCCATTTATATCCTGCCAAGACCAGAATTAAGCAGTCATCGGTAACAGAGGCCGTTTGGATTTATCAAATTGACTCCGAGTCGAAGGAAGGCTGTTTCTAGTCATTCTTTGCCAACACGAACATCGATCTTAACTGTTTATACACTGTGGCTAGATGACGTGTTTCTCTAAGAACCGATTTATATCCCACTGATTATTCGATAGTGGGGTACTGTGGGCACGGCGACAAGTACTAAATTTTTTGATATTGCGAGTTAAAAACTCTGCATATATATATATATATATTAAATTCCCACGTTTAAATTCAATAATTTACAATTGAAAGAAATTCGAACGTTCCTTATTATTCTCGATGTTAAGAGGATATCTTAATAAATTAACAACTTCTATTAAACATTAACATTATAACCAACTATAGATTGAAGTCTAACAATAAACACTTAATGTTTTCATTAAGCTCTTCTCGTAGACATATTTATTTACGAGGTTCTTACCGTTACAGTCCTCTGGTGGTGAAACCTGAGAAACTGGCAACAATATAACTATGGAATTTACCGTTAACGATCGACAACATTGTCGTCGGTTACGACATGGAAAACCATTAGATCTAAAATTTTAAAACTTGACATCTGACCTTTGGTCGTCTCTATATTTTACGACTAGCGATACAAGAACAAAGAGCGAACACATTATATTTGTAAATCACTCGTTCAAACAAAGCATCTTCTAATGAGAAACTGAATAATAAGATAACACCGCAACGTGAACATAATCTTACACAAAACAGACTATAATATATTGTTTACTTAAACTGTAGTTCTATCGATTTTTTTTCGCTACTTTCGTTTTATTGCTTGTCTAGATACAACTTTACCTACACTGTATACTAAAGAACACACACCGCCAACAGCCGGTATTAAAGAAACACACGCACCGCCAACAGCCGGTACTAAAGAACACACGGCCAACAGCCGGTACTTTTCGACTTGATCGGCATCTTATGTAATACATGGATTGTCAGATCAGTTTGTTTTTGTTTTTGAATTTCACGCAAAGCTACACGAGGGCTATCTGCGCTAGCCGTCCCTAATTTAGCAGTGTAAGACTAGAGGGAAAGCAGCTAGTTATCACCATCCACCGCCAACTCTTGAGCTACTCTTTTACCAACGAATAGTGGGATTGACCGTCACATTATAACGCCCCACGGCTAAAAAGGCGAGCATGTTTGGTGGGACGGGGATTCGAACCCGCGACCCTCAGATTGCGAATCGAGTGCCTTAACCACCTGGCCATGACGGGCCTGGTGAAGGAGGATGGGGATTCAAACCCGAGACCTGCAGATCATGAGCTGAACGCCCTAACCACCTGGCCATGACGGGCCTGGTGAAGGAGGATGGGGATTCAAACCCGAGACCTGCAGATTATGAGCCGAACGCCCTAACTACCTGGCCCGAGTTATCGTATGTAGAGAATTGTATATTTTCTGAATTCATCTTTCACGGAGAAAAGAGTTAATCATAGACCGTTTCTAAGATAGGTGCCCGTCAAAATTGGACGTCCCAATTTGAAGATGCAAGTTCAAGTTATTATAAATTATGTTTTAAACTTTTCAGAATATGTTGAGATTGCGTTGTCTTACCTAGAAATGTAGTGAATATCAGAGACTGCAACGTTCAGATATAGGCGTCGGCGGTTTAGAAATACTGACCAGAAGTATGGCAACCAGTCGGCAACGCCCACCGCCTACAAGGCTACTCTTGCGCGAACCGAGAGACCGACAGTCACTTTTATAACAAACCCACAGTTGAAAATGCCGAGCAGTGACATGTCGCGGGTTCGAACCTTGCACCTTTCAATACTCAGCCTGTCACGCTAACAGATAATAATTACAGCTAGTACACATTCTTAAAATTCATTGTTCAAATATCTTTATAAAAACACAACCGTAAGGTTATTTAAAGAATATTTTAAAAATAAAATAATGTTCACACTTCAGACAGTTCTTTGATGTCTTGAAACGTTTTGTCACAAAGAAGTAAGAAGCCATAAACTGGCTCAAAACCCAAATCCTCTCGACAGAAAAACAAACAAAGGAAACACGCATATAATCTCCCAAAATATGCATCTTCTACAACACACCTTAAACAATCTGCGCGGGAAGTCAACGAAGCTTAATATAAAGCTTGTCTTTTAGTTTAATTGGTTTAAAATCTTTATTTATTGGGGAAAAAACAAACAAAGAAAAAATCCCATTGGTTAGTGCTTTGAATCTATAAGCAGAAAAGACAGAGCAGCGGTGTTATAAGTCGTTTTGTTTGTTTGAAGTTAAGCACAAAACTACACTATGGGCTGTCTGTGCTCTGCCCACCATGCGTATCGGGGGGGGGGGTCATCAGAAGACGTTAAGTTTGTTTGTTTTTGAATTTCGCGCAAAGCTACACGAGGGCTATCTGCGCTAACCGTCCCTAATTTAGCAGTGTAAGACTAGAGGGAAGGCAGTTAGTCATCACCACCCACCGCCAACTCTTGGGCTACTCTTTTACCAACGAATAGTGGGATTGACCGTCACATTATAATGCCCCCACGGCTGAAAGGGCGAGCATGTTTGGTGAGACGGGGATTCGAACCCGCGACCCTCAGATTGCGAGTCGAGTGCCCTAACCACCTGGCCATGCCGGGTCCAAGACGTTAAGAAATTAATTGTAGGCGACTCAAAAACTGTGTACCCCCCACGATGTCTCCAAGTCCCGCCCTTACCACGATCTTTATAATACTTTTTTTTGTATTTCACGGTCTTTTCCTCTTGCTAGAATATTTAATTTTCAAAGTCCCTCCCTTTCCACGATCTTTAAAAAAAAAAAAAACCCTTCTGTATTTCACGGTCATCATTGGGATTTCATCAGTCTTGCAAGAACGTCTGGTTGTAATATTGTTGTAGTTACGAAGAACTGTCAAGGTAGGGGTTGGAAAAATCAGGGTAGCACACGACTTTCGCATCATCCTGTACTAACTAAACAACAAACAGAAAACGTGTAGGTTCAAGAAATCTATTTAACACCAAAATACGATATCCTATAACCCGACCGCTTTCGAATGGTGGACGTTTCTTCTTTTGGAGCAAACCAGGATCCACCTTTCGGAAGCGCTCGGGTTATAAGGTATCGTATTTTTGGTTGAAATAAATATTATACAACGGATTTTATGAAACCTGATAAAGTACACGTGGTAATGAGGTTAAAAGTATTCTATCGTAAATAAGAAATTTGGGATATTTCTTATTAACCATGTCTGATTACCGAAATGATTTGTAGTTTGAAAAAAATAAAAAGTTTTCTAATCAAATAAACAATGAAGTCATGACCTAACACGAAGGTCATAACCACGTATTGTGTTATTTAACATCCAAGACCCCAAAAGCCGAAGGACATTTTATAACACCAAATATCTGCACGTAGATTGAACCCCGAATTTTACCGTTATCAGTTCTCAAGTACAGTTTTATGCAAAGATAGAAATCACCTTTACCAAGAATGATATGCGATTTTTAAGAAACATTTTTTAACTTTCTACACATAAACGATGCGTATATATATTTATTTATTGATATTCTATGTGTAATTTTACTGGTTTATTGCCGGTATTTGTGTGTTTAATTTGATTGTTTATTACCGGTATTTGCTGTGTGTTTAATTTTACTGGTTTATTGCCGGTATTTGCGTGTTTAATTTTACTGGTTTATTGCCGGTATTTGTGTGTTTAACTTTACTGGTTTATTGCCGGTATTTGTGTGTTTAACTTTACTGGTTTATTACCGTTATTTGTGTGTTTAACTTTACTGGTTTATTACCGTTATTTGTGTGTTTAACTTTACTGGTTTATTACCGTTATTTGTGTGTTTAACTTTACTGGTTTATTACCGGTATTTGTGTGTTTAACTTTACTGGTTTATTACCGGTATTTGTGTGTTTAATTT
>NW_013670248.1:67006-77526 GCF_000517525.1 Limulus polyphemus
CCGGTATTTGTGTGTTTAACTTTACTGGTTTATTACCGGTATTTGTGTGTTTAACTTTACTGGTTTATTACCGGTATTTGTGTGTTTAACTTTACTGATTTATTACCGGTATTTCTGTGTGTAATCTTACTGGTTTATTACCGCTATTTCTGTGCATAATTGGACTGGTTTATTACCGGTATTTCCCGGTGTAGTTTGATTGGTTTATTCCCGGTATTTGTGTTTAATTTTACTGATTTATTACCGGTATTTCTGTGTGTAATCGGACTGGTTTATTACCGGTATTTCTGTGTGTAATTGGACTGGTTCATTACCGGTATTTCCCTGTGTAGTTTGATTGGTTTATTACCGGTATTTCTGTGTGTAATTGGACTGGTTTATTACCGGTATTTCTGTGTGTAGTTTGATTGGTTTATTACCGGTATTTCTGTGTGTAATTGGACTGGTTTATTACCGCTATTTCCCTGTGTAGTTTGATTGGTTTATTACCGGTATTTCTGTGTATAATTGGACTGGTTTATTACCGCTATTTCCCTGTGTAGTTTGACTGGTTTATTACCGGTATTTCCCTGTGTAGTTTGATTGGTTTATTACCGGTATTTCTGTGTGTAATTGAACTGGTTTATTACCGGTATTTCCCTGTGTAGTTTGATTGGTTTATTACCGGTATTTCTGTGTGTAGTTTGATTGGTTTATTACCGGTATTTCTGTGTACAATTGGTCTGGTTTATTACCGATATTTCTGTGTGTAATTGGACTGGTTTATTACCGGTATTTCTGTGTGTAATTGGACTGGTTCATTACCGGTATTTCCCTGTGTAGTTTGATTGGTTTATTACCGGTATTTCTGTGTGTAATTGGACTGGTTTATTACCGATATTTCTGTGTGTAGTTTGATTGGTTTATTACCGGTATTTCTGTGTATAATTGGACTGGTTTATTACCGCTATTTCCCTGTGTAGTTTGATTGGTTTATTACCGGTATTTCTGTGTGTAATCGGACTGGTTTATTACCGGTATTTCTGTGTGTAATTGGACTGGTTTATTACCGTATTTCTGTGTATAATTGGACTGGTTTATTACCGCTATTTCCCTGTGTAGTTTGATTGGTTTATTACCGGTATTTCTGTGTATAACTTAACATTTCGGTATTCAACTCAAACTAAGAGAACTTTTAAAGAAACTGCTTTCACAATAAAACCTAACGATTTTTCACGTCAAGATAAAAATGTTTCACGTAATTAAAAAAAAAAGGCATTTTTTTCCCCCACTTCTATTTATCGTACAAAGTTAATCACTTCGTCACATTACTTATACAAATTAATCCACTTCTTATATCGTATTTAATCTCCACCTTCTTAATCTCTTCATAAGGAAAGGAAACGTTAAATCGATATTGATTAATCGGTTCTCTTTTACAGCATCGATCAGATAGCGTTGACTGGTGACGTCACTGTTGTCTTTTCTCCTGCGGTTCGGTACAATAAGCACGTTCCAACATCCGTAACATGATGAATGGCTTATTATTCACTGTCGTGTCCTGAACAGTAGCTAATCGTGATAGCGTAACGACACGGTCCGATAAGAAGACTTCATCAAACCCATAACCATAGCTATATCTGAAATAATTAGTTGCCCGACTTCCCTTAAAAAAAAAAAATCTAACAATTCAAATTTAAATCAAACGTCATCAGACTTTAATTATAGCGGTAAACATTAGAAAAAGAAATTGAAAAAAAAATATAGATTAAAGATATTTATATTTTCCCTCCTTTTGATTGGTTACCATCATTAACTAGTGGTTTCTGGAGAGTGGATAACAGATTGTTTTTGGACTGTTTCAGATAATCATGCAAAACTACAAAAACGCTATCTGCGCTAGTCGTCCCTAATTTAGTAGTGAGAGACTAGATAAAAGTCATCGACACCAACCGCCAACTCTTGGACTACTCTTGTACTAATGAATAGTGGGATTGATCGTTACGTTATAACACCCCCATGACTGAAAGGGGCGAGCGTGTTTTATGGGACGGGGATTCGAACCCGCGATCTGGAGATTGCGAGTCGAGTACACTGACCACCAGGTCATGCCAGGCCGTGACCTGAGTATTAGGTCGTGTCATTGTATTCTTTACAACTTTGAAGAGGTCTCAGTTTGACTTTACTTTTCGATACACCGCACGTTCTCCTCCCACCCTCGCCTCACAGATACACTTAAGATTTGTTTAATTGCCAAACCAATCAATGGGCTATCTGCGCTGCGTCAGTCACGGTGATTGAACCTCGAATTTTAAGTTTACCGATCGGAACCAACAAACGGGATGAGAATCGTCAAAAGTACAGCATTTGGGAAGGTGACATCTTGTGTGGGGGAGTGTATCAGCTTTGAACAACGATCAAACTCGTCCCGGTAGGGGGCGCAGTGGTTCATCACTTTAGACTCGCAATTGGAATTTTGCTGACACTTTAACCGCAATTGGTCAAGCATTCCGTCCAGGAAGGAATGTGTCACCATTATCATCCGTTTGTGTCAATAAAGTACCGGTTCCTAGGTGTCGCCTCGGCGTAGTAGCCGCTTACCCTTTTTTTTCTTTAAATAGATGTATCAGAAGACACTTGCATACAAAGAAAGTTATCCTCTTTATTAAGAATAATACACGATTTTTAAATTTCGTAATTAAATATTAAATGCTAGGTAGAAACGACTTTCTCCTGAACAAGTGACGACAAGCTACAAGTTCATATTGTCACGTGATTAACAAGACTAAAGTATACAGAAACATTTGTGTGACGTCACTTCGGAAATATATATATATATGATCATTTAAAAACAAAGAACGTGTGCACATGGCCTGATTAAGCTAAAGGGAAAACTTGTAAACAAACAAACAAACAAACAAATAAACCGTGAAGCAGAAATATGTACAGTTTATGTATAAAGTGAAAACTACGTCTACAACGACCTACATTATCAAAACAATCTTTGTCGTTACGAGGGTTTCTCAAAAGCGCGAGAAGAAGAAGAACGTGACGGATTCTACTGCGCCGTCTTTCAAAAACAAACCCCCACTTTAAGCCTTTGGATTTAAAGTTCAAATAACTATTCGGGTTTCTCGTTTTGACGACAGAGTGCAGCACTAGAGGTTGCCAGACTCGTGATTAATACAACGTTATCATTACAGTTAGTGTCAATAACACATCCGACATCACGGTGACAGGAATATGAAGGAGATGCTTTTTATTTTCACCAAGAATGTTAAACGTTTTTTTTGTGACTACGACGATATTCGTTCTCTAGTCTGATTGATATCAATAGACAGTGTCGTCCCAATCAGAAATTTAACACGAGGATTTGTGGCTAAAGTCTAAACAATGTGTGAACATAAGTTGTTGAGATGCACTTAGTCTATGTGTGAACGTAAGTTGTTGAGAGGCACTCAGTCTGTGTGTGAACGTAGGTTGTTGAGATGCACTTAGTCTATGTGTGAACGTAAGTTGTTGAGATGCACTCAATCTGTGTGTGAACGTAAAGTTGTCGAGATGCACTCAGTCTGTGTGTGAACGCAAGTTGTTGAGAAGCACTTAGTCTATGTGTGAACGTAAGTTGTTGAGAAGCACTGGTCCAGACTGTCCAATTTTATAACAAGTCAGAGATATGTTTGTCATACATTGATATCGTGTTCAGCAGCAGGCTTCATCTATATCATTACACACCAATATGGAGACATTAACACCAGCCTTCAAATAATAAAAACAACATTACACACCAGAATGGAGACATTAACACCAACCTTGAAATAATAAAAACAGCAACATTACACACCTGAATGGAAACATTAACACCAGCCTTCAAATAATAAAAACACCAACATTACACACCTGAATGGAAACATTAACACCAGCCTTCAAATAATAAAAACACCAACATTACACACCAGAATGGAAACATTAACACCAGCCTTTAAATTATAAAAACAACAACAGTACAAACCATAAAGTTCAAAAGTTAATTGTTAAAATTACATCACAAAAGAAATTAATTTAAAAATAGAAATTTCAAATTCCAGATAACATTTCGGCCAGACACGCCTTTCTTCGGGCGAGTGTAATACTATATCAGAACAACATGGAACGAGAGCGTGTGCGTGCTTCATAGGGTAATTAAATTTATACAAAGTAGTGGATATCTTTCAAAAATAAATATAAAAATAGTTCAGTTTGAAATATACGTACACTTCTACAAAAAAAATAATAATAACATCAAAGGGAAGAATATATATATATCTATAAGATGAAGACATCGGGGGAATTAACATTGTAGGTAACAGCGTTAGATGTTTACTGTCGATGGAAATAGATTGTCCATCTAACGGGAAAATAACTTATAATTAGATAAAAATTAAAAACGATATATCAATATCAATTTTAAGACATTTTTCTAAACTATTCATGTTTCAAACTGGCTTTTGTTTAAAGAAATATTAAATACAGCAATGTCATCTACTGTTCAGGAATGACGCAAGCGTACTGATGCAAACGGATTACTCAACAGTAAACTAAGTTAATTCATTGTTTAAGAAATACATCACATAATACGCTTCCAAAAGCGTACGAATGTACTTATGGTTTACCAAATGACCCCCCCCCCCCCAAAAGCAGGAAAGGATGTCCGGATTAAATACAGGCTGAGCTGTTTCTGTCACTGTAGAACACGGGTCTATATTTCATTATGATAGTTTCCGGTTCATTTATTTACACCTGTCAAAAGTCAGGTTCGAACGCAGGGTAGGAGCGTGCTGTACACACAGACAAGTCCTTAATTCGTCAACCGTTGTTGCTAACTCTCAATTTACCAACTTTGTTTCTATCAGATTCATAAATTGCTTAACAAGTTCTGGTCGTAGGAGAGGTAACATAGAATATAAACTCCCTCTATATATATTCATCTGTTGTCTCCCTAAAGAAATATATCTCGGGTGTGTGTGTTTTGGTGTTCGTTGGTGTATTATACCATGCAACTTTCAGTAGTAGAGGAGACACTTGTCATTAAGTTACATTCAACAAATCTACTAATGTCAAGGACTGATTCAGTTCAATAATGTTCTATTCTAAAAATACACAGCCAATCGAATCCAAACACTGCCGTTTCTCGTTACATTACATTCCCGAATATCAAACTTGACTTGCTATTCGAATACGTAAACAAAGATTAAATGTTCATCCCTAAAATCCGACAGCTAGTCCCTACCCAATAAATGGGAAAGTAAGGCTTGTTCTATCATCTCAGTCAACGATGGCCAGCTCTACTTCGAGAGTAATACACCCGACTGATGGCCAGCTCTACTTCGAGAGTAATACACCCGACTGATGGCCAGCTCTACTTCGAGAGTAATACACCCGACTGATGGCCAGCTCTACTTCGAGAGTAATACACCCGACTGATGGCCAGCTCTACTTCGAGAGTAATACACCCGACTGATGGCCAGCTCTACTTCGAGGGTACTACACCCGACTGATGGCCAGCTCTACTTCGAGAGTAATACACCCGTGACTGATGGAGCAAATATTCTTTACTGTAAGTTACCATATTCCGGGTAATCTCGAACCAGAGTAACTTGAAATACATCGCCCTAACAACACTAACACACAACCGATATTCAAACGATTACGGAGTTTCTTAACTTCTGTATAAAAAAAGGACCAAAATGAACGAAATTTTAAAAATCTTTTTTTTTTCCTTCGCGATATCAAACTCGTTAGCGTTGTTAAAATAATATAAACATATATTTACAGCACAGTATTCCCTCGACACATTAGTAGCGCCTGCTGGACCCGAGTTATCGGAAGTTCCAGGTTTATATTGTTCTCATTAACTAAAGATTAGCTAAAACTGATGACTTATCCAAGTTTGGATAATTGGTGGGCTTCTGGTTCCACCGGTAACACCTCGAAATGAATTATTTACTGCAGATTGAGGTTATTGGATGATATCAGATGTTCCTCACAGTATTAATTAAGTCCAGGAAGGAAACAGAATCTCCATCACGGTTCCCCAAAAATTACGTTCATTATCTTTACTTATACTCATCCTATTTCACTCAGTACCTCACAAATCGGACACTTGATTGTAGAAACATGGAGGGATGCAGCGATAATACATCTTTTAATCTCCAGCTTACATCCAAACTACAGACGACAGCTACCATCTTTCTGTTGGTTAACCCCTAATCTCCAGCTTACATCCAAACTACAGACGACAGCTACCATCTTCTTTGTTAGTTACCCCTAATCTCCATCTTACATCCAAACTACCGACGATAGCTAACCCTAATCGCCATCTTACATCCAAACTACAGCTCTCTTCGCGTTAGTTAGTCTTACCATCTATACGACGATGCTGTGCTCGAAAGACTTCTTAGTCGATATTGTTCCCTTAAAACTAATGTTTTTGTACCTTAAACAGGGAAACTGGATCGAACTAGGTGAATCAGAAAAAAAGTACTTTACCATAGTGGTCTTTGTGTTAGTCTTACATCTTATTACTTAGTGTATATTCTATACAGTTTTTGTAGTCAATATATGTGCAACGCATGTACGTTAGACACAAAACGAGGTCCCGCCACATGGCTTATTAACAGACAGACAAACGTTTCCGTCTTTAGATTGGGAAAACTGTCGCCTAGCGATATTTGAGCAAAATGTTAAGCCTTTTTTTGTTTTTTTCGCGACATGCGTTGGTTAACTAAAGGCCACGCGCGCATCAACCACTATCTTTAACGCCACCTACATTTGTTAATTAAAAAAAGTGTAAGTTAACATGCTAGTCAGATAATATCGTCGAAAAGAAATCGGATGACGATATATAATTAACAAAACACACTTTATAATATGTACAGTCAGACGGAGACACGAGTACTGTTAAAGCTTTGTTCTGTCGTCTTTTTTTTATTATTTCAACCCTTTTGTCCAACACAAAACTATCCACGTTCCCATGGCAACAGTCATAAACTAGTACACAATCAATTCCCACTTCGTGTAGGGGTGGAAAGGGCGCCACAAACTGGGAGCGTGCTTTTATCGCCGGTAGTAAACGCGCCCTCTATAAAACCGATATGAAATTTTTGCTACGATTACACCACACGTAAATTATACAGTGTAAACAAGCACTTCAGCTGTCGTGCATTTTTAATCAACCGACGTTTTATACCCTATAATACCGGCGCGGGTCCACTTATGACATCACAGCAAGTAATTTTGTTTCTAGGTGTACATAGCTGACAAAAAAAAAAAAACTCTCAAGTCAAAATTACTAATTTTATGTGTACGATAAACAACGATCCATTAATAACAGTAAGTTTTTCTTGCTAACATATTCTATAACCATCAAATTCATGAACCCGTAAGCAAGCCGGTCCATGAATACTATTGAAAACTGTGTAAAACCCGATATCACGAACCCCCGTGAGTAATACTAGCGTTGATAATCTCTTATTTTGGGTCACGTGATATATTTACGTACTAACTGACGTACCCTTTCATCACAGCGGAAAGAAGGACATGGGGTAGTGAGATCCAAATGCTAACCCTCCCCGTCATGTTACTCACCAGAGAGCAAAAAAGGGTACATGCCAGGTTTGGTGACAACCGGTCCAGCAATTCGCCAATTATAAGCGGACACAGAGACTTTTGGTTTAAATAAAAGAAACGATTTTCTCTCGCAATGTTTTGGCATACCAGACTGTACTTACTTAGAAGACGCAAAACTAGTATGTGAAAAACGTTAGTACAAAACTCCTAAAGCAATTGCTGGCATGTGCCACTAGATGGCAGCAGCAAACAAAACAAAAGTGGAATGCCAAAGTTGAAACAATCTAGGCCTTAGAATAATATAACCAGACTGAGTGAGAAATGCAGACAAGTGAAACAATGTAGGCCTTAGAATAATATCACCAGATTGAATGAGAAATTTAGGCCTTAGAATAATATGAACAGTTTGAATGAGAAATGTAGACAAGTGAAACAATGTAGGCCTTAGAATAATATGAACAGACTGAGTGAGAAATTTAGGCCTTAGAATAATATGAATAGACTGAGTGAGAAATGTAGACAAGTGAAACAATGTAGGCCTTAGAATAATATGAACAGATTGAATGAGAAATGTAGACAAGTGAAACAATGTAGGCCTTATCCAAATTTTCACACGCACGACACAAGTGATATTTCAAGTTTCCGTCATAACTTTAAACTAGTAATATGATTAGGGACATTTGTAGAGTTAAAAACATAAACATATCAAACTAAGGAATTACAGATAATGTTGTGACATGATAGTATACAACGAATTTATAAAGAAAAAAAAAAGTCTGATTTGTCGCATAATCAAACATAACAATTATCACCAAATGATCTGGATTACGACATCAATCAAAACTAAGCAGTCTGGTTTGTTTGCACGTGCGGTTTCCGAGATAAAAGGAGGGGGCAGCACAATTTGCCATGATTTTTCCAGAGATTTGGTTATCAAACTCAGTTTCCTCCCGACTGTTCGATCCCGCTTCAAATCCCTCGAAATCTCAAAGTTTGGAGTTAAGTTTTAAATTTCCTCGGTTTTTTTTTATCCCTTTTCTTATAACATTACTTTTCCAGGTTTTTCGATTAAATTCATAAATTCTCCGTTTTTCTTAATTTTTACCCGCTCCTTTTTTTTAATATAAATTGTTATTTTTTTTTGGTGGGTGTTAATTCATAAATTCTCAGTTTCTCTGGTTTTTCTTAATTCATACCCCCCCCCATTTTTTTTTTATAAATTCCGTTTTTTTGGGAGTGTGTTAATTTATAAATTCTCAGTTTTCAGTTTCCCTGGTTTTTTTCATTTTTACCCCCTCCATTGTTTTATAAATTCCGTTTTTTTTGGGGGGGGGGATGTTTTTTCAAGCCAACCCTCCCTATATCCGAAACGGTTATGAATGATTCACACAATTCCGTCTAGTTACAAAAGAAAAATAAAAACTAGTTTGCATAAAGACAATTTATGTATATATATATATATATATATATATTATTTATTTATTACTTAAATACCAACAGATCGAAAGCAAAACTCTGATTGGTTAACGTGTATATAAATCATTTCTTTTTTTACTGAGTCATAAAGTATTCCAGTGATTCATCCAGCGCTTGAAACCGGTTTTACTAGACAATCGATAGTGATGGTGATTTTGGCTCTGAACGACCCGTGATTACGCTCAATAACTGTGAGCCATAAATTACCTCTAATATTGTTCACATTGCCCTAGTTAGCGTATGGTGTAAGATAGCTCTGGTGCTTATACGTAGACCGCTTTAGTTTACTTACAAACAACTCGGATCTACACGGTATCAACGGAGCAAATTTCATCGCATGTGTCACCATGGCAACCTCTTAAAACTACATTACCAATCTCCAAGGCAATCTTTTAAAAGTGCAATGGCAATTACCATGGCAACCCTTTTTCAAACTATTGCCTAAAACCTTGGTAACTTTTTAAAAAAATATATTACTATTCACCATGGCAACATCTTACAAATATATTACTAATCACCATGACAACTTTTTATAAGTGTTACCAATCACTATGGCAACCTCTTAAAAATATATTAATATATATTAGATTATATATAAGTATATTAATAATCAATATCAGTTACGTGATGTGAGACAAGAATAAAAAGTTGTTCACTTATGTCCGTCTGTTTGTCCAGCATTCAAGTAAAAAAACAATAATAGGGTATTGTGTCAGACTTGATATCTATCATTCACTTTTATTAACCGGAAAAACAGAGGTTAAAAACTCGATGTCGTACGTTTTTATAGTTACAGGTCAGAGTTTTTATAAAAAAAAGGACTTCGGTCATAACCCCAGTTCTGTATATCTTATCAGCCAGTACACGATCAACTTCTCGACAAACGTTCGCTACGGGTTGTTAAGGTAATTCTATCAAGGAAACATACACATTACTGTTCCTTCCCCTACACTTGTTCCCTTAGTAATGGCGGACATAACTTCGAGCTGAAACCCACTTATACGATAATTCCGTTGAGCTCCGGCAACTTAACAAATGCTATTCGTTGGGGGGGGTTCAGTGCAAACCTTTGAACAATAAGTGTATAAGGTTGTCGACCCCAAGCTGAAATGTGCCCTAATCCACGGGATAAATCAAGACGGCAGGAGGACCAGAGAAGCACGCTACGCTGGGAAGTGATCTGAACATTATACTACTAACCGGGGGTTGGAGGTGGAGGGGGGGGTATCAAGAATTGAATGTGAACAGTAATTGCGCGATATATTTTGTTATGTTTTACTAATACCAGTTTCTACTCGTGTTAGATAACAAAACCCTTAAATGGCAGAAGAAAAAAACTGAAACCATAATGAAATACCTAAGACTGTGTCACCTCTGAAACACTGTAGAGTTGTTTTCCATAATACCTAAGACCGTGTCACCTCTGAAACACTGTAGAGTTGTTTTCCATAATACCT
>NW_013670248.1:78070-80294 GCF_000517525.1 Limulus polyphemus
TATTGTGTCACCTCTGAAACACTGTGGAGTTGTTTTCCATAATACCTAATATTGTGTCACCTCTGAAACACTGTGGAGTTGTTTTCCATAATACCTAATATTGTGTCACCTCTGAAACACTGTAGAGTTGTTTTCCATAATACCTAAGACCGTGTCACCTCTGAAACACTGTAGAGTTGTTTTCCATAATACCTAATATTGTGTCACCTCTGAAACACTGTAGAGTTGTTTTCCATGGCACGAAACAATCAGTTTTATTTTTATCCTGGATTCTTTCTAAAATATAATCTTTGTGCTCATAAGTTCCTTTCTGGTTCTGTAGGTTAAATGCTTGTCAAGCATATGTTCCTCTGGTTGTGTAGGTTAAATGTCTGTCAAGCACATGTTCCTTTCTGGTTCTGTAGGTTAAATGCTTGTCAAGCATATGTTCCTCTGGTTGTGTAGGTTAAATGTCTGTCAAGCACATGTTCCTTTCTGGTTCTGTAGGTTAAATGTTTGTCAAGCACATGTTCTTCTGGTTCTGTAGGTTAAATGTTTGTCAAGCACATGTTCCTCTCTGGTTGTGTAGGTTAAATGTTTGTCAAGCACATGTTCCTCTCTGGTTGTGTAGGTTAAATGTCTGTCAAGCAAATGTTCCTTTCTGGTTCTGTAGGTTAAATGTTTGTCAAGCACATGTTCCTCTCTGGTTGTGTAGGTTACGTGTCTGTTAAACACATGTTCCTCTCTGGTTGTGTAGGTTACGTGTCTGTTAAACACATGTTCCTCTCTGGTTCTGTAGGTTAAATGTCTGTTAAGCACATGTTCCTTTCTGGTTCTGTAGTTTAAATGTCTGTTAAGCACGTGTTCCTTTTTGGTTCTGTAGGCTACGTGTATGTTAAGCACATGTCCCTTTCTAATTCTAACATTTCTAATATTTTAACAATTCTAATCTTGTCTGAAAAGAAAAAAAAACGTTAGCTCATAAAACGGCGGAAATGTGAGTGATGTTTTCAGTGATACTATAGAAGCTGTAACGTTGCCAAAATCTACAAATCCATGCTAAGTGAAATAAGACAAAAATGTATATATTCCTATGTACGCGAAGAAGTACACGAACCAATCAAACGTGATTGTTCTAAACATTATACAACTTCTTTTATCACAGGGAGAGAAGAAGGGGAACAATGAGTTGGGTGTAAAACAGTAGATTGTTTGTTGTTAAACACAAAGCTACACAAGGGGTTATCTGTGCTGTGCCCACCACGGGTATTGAAGTCCAGTTTTTGGTGTTGCAAGTCCGCAGACTTGCCGCTGAGCCACTAGAGGGCATGATAGCTAGAGCTGATTCTTTAACACTAGACAACAGAAATTAACAGTTTTTAGTGTACTATCTTCTTTTTCGGAAGTTTAAAAAGAAACTGATTTAAAGTTGGATAAGTAACTTAGAAACGATAGAGAGGTATCACTAAGAGGTATCACAACTCTAGAATCCAGGTTTCGATACCCGTGGTGGTCAGAGCACAGATAGCCCATGGCGTAGCTTTGTGTTTAACTTCAAACACACAAACGTTAGGAGGCCTCCACCTCGGAGCAAGCTTTCTTCGGTCGAATGGTTGTTGAGAAAGCGACAGTTTTGGGGGCGTTCACTGGTGACAGATCCTCCCCCCTCCCCTTCCTCAGCAATAGTTTCGATGTAACAACTACTAATGTGCGTCAGAGACGTGACAAGTCGTCCGGCAAAATAGAAAAACGTGTTGACGTTAGTTGACAAGGGGATGACAAATCATACATGTAGGTCATGTTTGAACACAATGTCGCAAAATAAAATAAAAAGGAAGAAGCTTTTTTGTCTGGAAAGTTTGAAAAAAAAAAACAACCGATACAACATTTTCTTTTGTCTTCGTGAATACTTAGAAAACTAAAGATTGTCTTCGGTTCTTTAAAACTTTAAATAAAACGAAAAAAAGCAGGAAAATTAATCTCCTTATAAAAGTTATGATCACTGGTTTTAACTTTGCACATGACCAAAACTCCACAATGTAAATATTATAAAACCAGGTTCTTTGAAATTCTTGTGAACTTCTGTTAAATCAACACAAACATCAAATCAGGAAACTTTAAAGTTTCCTGTATGGAACTGAAGGCTGTTATCACAGGTTAATCCAGCACGTGGTCCATGTTTGTCCAGATCCGGATCTGGACAAACATGGACCACGTGCTGGATTAACCTGTGATAACAGCCTTC
>NW_013670248.1:81195-82510 GCF_000517525.1 Limulus polyphemus
AATTATACACGCCTTTCACACTCAGTAATCATTAATTATACACGCCTTTCACACTCAGTAATCATTAATTATACACGCCTTTCACACTCAGTAATCATTAATTATACACGCCTTTCACACTCAGTAATTATTAATTATACACGCCCTTCACATTGATAATCATTAATTATACACGCCTTTCACATTGAGTAAATCATTCTCGTCTTCTAAGACCTTTTGACGAATCCTGACGATAAATCCTGGTGGTACAAATATATATTAAAGTTCAAAATACTTACATCTATAAAAAAAAATAATAATCCTGAAGCTCCTATAATGAACCAGATTTTTTATTCTACGTAAATGATATTGATACCCTTGATAAAATACACACGAATACTATTTATTTTTCCAGTTTTGGTTTATCTTGGCACAAATATAGATTTATGTATGCAACTACAACTCGTTTTGTGGATTAAATCTTCATCCAAGGATTCCATAGAGACGCCAAGACCTAACCGCTGCTAACTTACTCCTGGGATCCTCATCAATCTCTGTCATTAGACCCCCCGGAGCCGGAGCCTAGTGGCACGCAAGAATATTGTGTCTTCCAAATAGCCACGAACACTTTTTCAAACCAGTATTAAAAATTATAACTCAGCTACACGTGTATAATTCACATTTTTGTTGTTGTTGATTTAAGTTAGCTATAGCCACTAATTCCTGATCTACATAGATCACAACTAAATATTAAATTAGTAAAGAATATAGCTAATCTAATATGCCGGTCTGTCTAACTATGTAATAAAATGAAAACTTAGAACGATCATTTGAATATCGTCGCTATTATCGATACCTTTGGCCGTAAACTCAATAATATCTCAGCTAAGGAGAATTAGGTTAGTCCTAAATCCATATATTAATCTAACAATATAAAATAACCTCTTTAGTGTCTTAAAAAAACAATAAAAGTATATATATAACATTTTAAACATTACTAATGATACGGGATATTGAAATTCACTTAATGACTGGATTACGCTCGCTTTCTGAGAAAAGAAACACAGTTCAGTTGTATTTCCAATTTCTACTGCGAGAGAGAATATCGAAACCAAAACCAATTTCCCCCTGTAAAACTGTTTATTCCGCATAACGCCTCAAATTAAAACCAAAACCTAACTACGCGGATTTCCATAACCACATATTTTATATGTAGTTAATATAATCAAGAGTTCTTCACAACCTAAGAGAAACACTCTTAGTGACAGTTTCAGCATCTTGTGAAATACGCTAATGGCAGTTTCAGCATCTTGTGAAATACGCTAATGGCAGTTTC
>NW_013670248.1:82531-88676 GCF_000517525.1 Limulus polyphemus
AACATCGTGTGAAATACGCTAATGGCAGTTTCAACATCGTGTGAAATACACTAATGCCAGTTTCAACATCATGTGAAATACACTAATGCCAGTTTCAACATCGTGTGAAATCTGTAAAAGACTTTAGGTTCATTAACATGTTTATATGGGCTAACTGTGCTGTGCCAATCACGGGTATCGAAATCCAGTTTTTAGCGTTATAAGCCTTCAGACTTACCGCTGAGCCACTGGAAGGCGCACTGACAACATGATGAATCTGGAAAATTCAAACCAATATTAATGTTATTGTTGATCAGGGATCATAGACGAGTGTGTGTGCTGCGGGGCGTTATCCTCACAGATTGGAGGCGTGTGCAAGAATCCTTGGCTTTCGGCCCTGGCGAATTTCTGACAACTCTGAAGTTAAGTGTTTTCTATGAATAGTTGTTCACGTATTTAGTAATTACAGGTGTACGTTACAGTTATATACGGTGCTTTGTACGGTCATTGTTTAGGTATACAAAGTTTTTTTTTAAACAGACTGTTAAAGGTAGAACCTGTATGTCAATTAGAACAGAACGAACGAGCGTTATTTTTTCACACTGTAGCGGCACGTAGTTTGTTAGTATCGTTACTATAGAAACGTAACTTGAAACGATACGACAGACATGTATGACGATACTTCGACTCCAACTGACTTTAATTCGTATTCTGACAACGTGATTCGCCAATTATAGCGCGCCTCTGAAGCTAGATCATTTGAAGAGGTGTCAGAAGCACCCCCCGCAGACGTAATTAATACCTTATATCCCAAGTTAAACACGACATCAATCCTCTTAAGCCAGGGCCAATTATTAACAATTACGTGCAGAGCATTCAAACCCAAACATTTCCTTGTCGTCCGTACCGGATTAACTGGGATTATAATTGATTCACTCATAGATTCTCCCAACCAACAAGGAAGACAACTCTCAACCGCGAGTTAAGAATGATAAATTCGTCCACCGACTTGTAGCAGATGGTGATCAAAGTTCTGCTACAAGGGAAGCTATAATTGATTAGTTCGTCCACCGACTTGTATAATTGATTAGTTCGTCCACCGACTTGTGTGTTCTACAAGTCGGTAATGTATTACAAACGGCAATGAAGACTGTTTTACTACAAACCAAATCACTTACTGCTTAACGGTTTAAACCAATTCGATATATAAAGGCTACCTACATCTGATTACTTATCGTACCTGATCCTTTGCGCCCTCCTCCACACAAGGCACGGGACTCACGCGAGCGCGTGGCCAACATGGCTTACGTATATGGAAAATATTAATTTTCAGATATTCAAAATAAACTACCCAATCACGAGCGGTTAGTGTTTCATCGCGTTCAATAAAAGCCCTTGGATATAAAATAATAAAACTGGAAATGTTCATAAGAGTTATCTGGACTGTTGAGTTAAAACATCCGGTTTTAAAAATGTTCATAAGTTATCTAGACTGTTGAGTTAAAACATTCCGTTTCAAAAATGTTGATAAGTTATCTGGACTGTTGAGTTAAAACATCTCGTTTCAAAAATGTTCATAAGTTATCTGGACTGCTGAGTTAAAACATCCCGTTTCAAAAATGTCCATAAGAGTTATCTGGACTGTTGAGTTAAAACATCCCGTTTCAAAAATGTTCATAAGTTATCTAGACTGTTGAGTTAAAACATCTCGTTTCAAAAATGTTCACAAGTTATCTAGACTGTTGAGTTAAAACATCTCGTTTCAAAAATGTTCATAAGTTATCTGGACTGTTGAGTTAAAACATCCCGTTTAAAAAAAAAGTCGACAAGTGGGTGGTAGAATCTAAAAAAAAAAACTGTTTTTCTTTTCCGAGTGCAGTGATGTTGTAAATAAGTGGTTTTTATCTCTAGATGAGCGGAAAATACGTGTTTTATTGTATTTCCCGACGTTTCGAGTGTATTTTATTGTACTTCCCGACGTTTCGAGTGTATTTTATTGTACTTCCCCGACGTTTCGAGTGTTTTATTGTACTTTCCCGACGTTTCGAGTGTGTTTTATTGTATTCCCGATGTTAACTCAGCCTTACTACTAGCTTTTACCTTTGATGAAACTGTAGACCCCAACCCACCACCACCCCAACTGGAGACCTTGTTACCCCTTTATGAAACTACAAAACCAACTCATCGCCCCACAACCCCTCGAAGGATGGGGTGTTTCAACTGGAGGCCTTGCTACCAGTTGTTACCCTTGATAAAGCTATAGAAATAAAAACATTGCCCCCCCCACTCGAATTGGAGGCCTTGCTACCAGCTGCCCTTTTACCCCTAATGAAGCTGCAGACCCCCCCCCCATAATTACTTAAACCAAAACTTTTTTTTTTAGGATATCATTCTGGTAAGTTGTCTCCATCGGAACAGCGTTAATATTTTGTTCTGTATTCACCAAATGAAACCTATTAATCCATACGCTAAGAACACGTGAACAGAGAAGACGATGAACACATAGTGTTAGATAGTATCAACTATATCGTCCGAACGAGTTGTTGGTTTCTTTATTACTATGCATGAACTCGGCCAGTGGTAACCGTTTTCTTACCAGTTCAAAATACATTATGTAAATCGACGTAAGGCACGTAAATTACAGCATATTACGTTATAATAAATAAACTTCCGATCACCATAAGTTATATACTGGACATCAGTATAGTTAAGTAGATATACCCATGTTTTACTCATAAAGATTATAATGCAGTGTTTCGTCAGTTAACGACATTCTCGACCGTAAACCTAATAATAACTCACGAGCTACGCGAGAGAGATATCTTATATATAATGATATCAAAAAAGAATGTTGCCCAGTCTGGTGATGTTTATGTGATTATGAGAAATAAGATGTTTACTAGCCTAAAATAAAGTTTACTAAAAATATATGTAAATAGTGTGAGATTATATATATACGTGTGTGTGTGTGTGTGTGTGTGTGAACATAACAGGTGTAACTAAATTTTCTAGCTGAATTCCATGCTCTGAAAAATACACCATAAAATAATTAGTTATTGTTATTTTATTAGACATTGCAGCTGCTAACTCTGAACATTGTTGTCTAAAGTATTTATACTCACGGTCAATATACGACAAAGAATTACAACCAGTACTGAAAAAACTGGATTTACTGGAAAGAAGGGGGGGGGGGAATGTACTGTTCGGCTTGGGATGGTTTAGACTGAAGTCTGTGAAAAGAAAGCGTGTTTCTTTTTCCTTTCTTGCTTTTTAAACTCAGCCTCTTTCGTCGTGGTGACGTTCTGCACAGATCTAAGTAGCTTAGAAATAATAGATTAGACCCGTTAGGATGTGAAGCTACCGAATGTGAATTGATTGCCCTCCGCCATTGAAAAATAGTTCTACAGTAGAAATAATCAATAAGGTGCTTCAGTGTCGACCATACTACAAATTGAGGTCAGCGAGTTTTAAGCCGGTTGAGACAGACAATAACAACAAGATGCTGTGACGTCATTGCCAGAACATTCCAGAGCAGAACCTATGACAAATTACAAAAAACAGGAGCCATTAATCGTCTGTCTTTCTAGCCTTAAAGTGTTGAAGGAAATGTAAAAGACGATTTTCTCTACTCTTTTCAGAATAACGTTATTTATTTTCTTTCGTTAAAAAATCCTAACTTCAAGTTAAAAGGTCCAAACTTTTTGTGAAGTTATGATTAACGCTTGACTAATATTTAACTAATCACAACAGTAAAATATTAGCAATAAATATGAAGGATTTCAAACTCGAAGAGGTTTTTTTTTCACGTTCGTGACAATATGTTAACTGATCAATCCGACTACAGAATGTTGGCTTCCACGTGAACTTAATGACCCCGAGCAAAAATTCTGCCACTAACAACCAATAGAAGAACTAGTAACCAAGTGTTAAAAATGGACTACGAAAACAACCTATCCTTTATTAATAGACGGGGGGCTCAGCAGTACGCTTGTGGACTTATAACGATAAATATCAGGATTCATTACCTGCGGTGGCCACGCTGAGGATAGAAAGCTCACCGTGTTGTTTTGCCTTTAAACAGAACCAGAACGTTAACTAGTGGAGTGAATACATCATGATCATCATCATCATCATACAGAAACCATAACTATTAACTTGGACCGACAGCTAATCATCATCATACAGAAACCATAACTATTAACTTGGACTGACAGCTAATCATCATCATACAGAAACCATAACTATTAACTTGGACTGACAGCTAATCATCATCATACAGAAACCATAACTATTAACTTGGACTGACAGCTAATCATCATCATACAGAAACCATAACTATTAACTTGGACTGACAACTATACATTACATCGGGATATACTAGAAGGAGACTGACCATGAAAGAACCTGGTGGTCTGAAAGCTACATAACACACAGAGCATTACTGAGTGGAGACTGACCACGAAAGAACCTGGTTGTCTAAAAGCTACAGAACACATAGGGCATAACTGGGAGGAGACTGACTATGAATGAACCTGGTGGTCTGAACGCTACATAACATGCAGGGCATAACTGGGTAGAGACTGACCATGAATGAACCTGGTGGTCTGAAATCTACATAACACGCAGGGCATAACTGGGAGGAGACTGACCACGAATGAACCTGGTGGTCTGAAAGCTACATAACACATAAGGCATTCCTGGGAGGTGACTGACCATAAAAGAACCGGGTGGTCTGAAAGCTACATAACACAAGGCATTACTGGGAGGAGACTGATCATGAATGAACCTGGTGGTCTGAAAGCTACATAATACATAAGGCATTACTGGGAGGAGACTGATTATGAAAGAAACTGGTGGTCTGAAAGCTACATAACACACAAGGCATTACTGGGAGGAGACTGATCATGAATGAACCTGGTGGCCTGGAAGCTACAGAACACATGTGAGAAGTATCAAACCGATAGATAGATATTAGAAATCATTCAACTGAAACCGTCTTTGGTGTAGGATGAAAAGACGGCATAAACCCGTAAAGATGTTCGGGAAATCAATATAAAAGTCAGGTTTCCGAAAGACGATAAAGAATGCAGAGAAACACGTTCAATTTTAAATTAGAAACTCAGAATAAAGTGACGATCCTTGAGAAATTCATCTAAATAGTTTTAACCCCGTGGTTAGAATGCAATGAATATAAAAAAACAGGGAAAAAAGAAATGGTTCTGATGGTCTCCATGTAGTAAAATTAAATCATTAGTTTACCACATATCTATGGTAGCTATCATTAGTTGGTACCATAGATATATGGTAAATAAGTTTTACCAACTAATGATAGCTGAATGCAGCTGATTTAATACGTGTTTCTCGTACTGTCGTATTTTTCTGTTTTACAAATTGCACTGAAATTTTTCTTTTGTGAAAAATAGTTACCATAGATATGTGGTAAATAAGTTTTTAATAACTAATGATAGCTACCATAGATATGTGGTAAATAAGTTTTACCATCTAATGATAACTACCATAGATATATGTTAAATAAGTTTTAAAGAAAATGGTAAAAACGTATTAGCGACGAATTAGTAAGAATTTCTTGTCACGTGACAGTTTCTGAACTTAACAACTGTCTAATATTCTTAGCTCATGAACAGTTGAAACTGTTTACTGGCCCATAGACTGCATTCTAACAATTTCATGCCTAACTCTTTACTTATTACAAGGTTCAAAAATTAAATTACAACTCCTTTGGTCAACAGTTTCCTGTATTTTAACACTGCCTCTGGTCAACAGTTACCTGTATTTCATCACTGCCTTTGGTCAACAGTTACCTGTATTTTAACACTGCCTCTGGTCAACAGTTACCTGTATTTCATCACTGCCTTTGGTCAACAGTTACCTGTATTTTAACACTGCCTCTGGTCAACAGTTACCTGTATTTTAACACTGCCTCTGGTCAACAGTTACCTGTATTTTAACACTGCCTCTGGTCAACAGTTACCTGTATTTTAACACTGCCTCTGGTCAACAGTTTCCGATATTTTAATATTGCCTTTGGTCAACAGTCTCATATATTTTAATACTGCCTTTGGTCAACAGTTATACCCCTATTTTAATACTGCCTTTGGTCAACAGTTAGCTGTATTTTATCACTGCCTTTGGTCAACAGTTACCT
>NW_013670248.1:89676-92955 GCF_000517525.1 Limulus polyphemus
TATTTTATCACTGCCTTTGGTCAACAGTTACCTGTATTTTATCACTGCCTTTGGTCAACAGTCTCATATATTTTAATACTGCCTTTGGTCAACAGTTACCTGTATTTTATCACTGCCTTTGGTCAACAGTTACCTGTATTTTATCACTGCCTTTGGTCAACAGTTACCTGTATTTTAACACCGCCTTTGGTCTACAGTTATACACATATTTTAATACTACTTTTGATCAACAGTTTCCTGTATTTTAACACTACCTTTAACACAACCATTAGCACGTGATTCAGAGTACGTCACGCTTGTCAGTTCTTAAAGTCCGCCATTAGCACGTAATTACCCCAACAATGATCTATAGTAAACATCATGGCGCTAACTAAAACCATTAAAATGATTCAGCAAAACACATCCGAGTCTCTCTAGAGAGAAAAATACCCAACTTTCAACATTATCACAACAAAACCTAGTCTTTCAACGTAAAATAGGGCTTTTGTGATTCATTGTTCCAGTCTGTAAAGTATTCTAAGAATAATTACCAATGTGAACTGAAAATATCGCCAATTTCAAAAACATAAAAAAGAACAACAACTAGGGTTCCGTGTTACATCTTTATCTTAAACTTGGGGGTGGGGAAGTATAACATTCATATTCTTTATGATACATTTTTACGTACTTAACACATTTTTTCAAGTCCCTCAATTTTGGGTTATACGCTTTATGATAATTTAAGTTCTATTTCAAAGCATAAAATTGGTAGAAGCTACAGAGTAATGCTTTCTTAAAATTAGTATTTTTAACAAATGGACGCACTAAGAATTTAACCACAATTTCAGTTCAATTACACGGTTGTAAAACCACGTGGATTAGTTGGTTGTAAAACCACGTGGTAAAGGGGAAGGGCGAGTCTCATATACACACGCGCAAAAAACAAAAAAAACAAAAAAACATACCAACCTAGTAGATCTTGGGTAGTGATAATATCTGTTGTTTGTTTTTAATCTTATAGTCAGTCTATCGAAGCTTAAAACCCGAAACGTTCCGCCAGTGAAGACATCAATCAGCACGTGAAATCTACGTCCCGAAATCGCTAGTTAACACGTGTTGTTTTAGATTAATTTATGAAAACCAAAAGTATAAAGAGGGACAGAACTACGATTTGGCACGTGATTTAATTGTCAAGCCGTGCAATAAGAAAGGGGGGTTAATTTTTTGTTGTTGTCGTGGTTGTTGTTGAATTTCAAGCAAAGCTACTCGAGGGCTTCCTAATTTTGAAGTGATAGACTAGAATGGAAGCAGTTAGTTAACACCACCCGTCGCCAGACTCTTGGGTTACTCTTTTACCAACTCTCACGTAAAAACGCCAAAATGGATGAAAAGGTGAGAAACGTTCGGTAACGAGATTCGAACCCGCGACTCGAGTGCCTTAACCACCAAGCTTAAAATAAAATGGAAAGAAAAACTTGTCAAAAGATAACACAGCTACAACGATTGCTAGGCCTTTTTTTTTTTTTAAATGGCGGTTAACAGCTTACCCAGGACACACACAAGAAAGTAATGTTTATTCCCGGGAGTTCCAACGATAAAAACACTTCCCGTTAAGCCTAACCGCGTTCATACGCCATCAGTATTTATTCTACACTTAAACAATATCGACACTTCCCGTTAAGCCTAACTGCGATCGTCACAAGCCAAATAAGGAAAAATGAATTATACCACAGGTAAAAAAAAAAACCAATCCACACGCGCCTTAGAACGAACTAACTTAAACTATACACCAGTGTCGTAAGCAGCGAGGATCACCCCCCCCCCAAATATTTCAACTTGTTCCATGAAAATGCATCAAAAACAGGGTATTTTTTTTAATCAAAAAAAGCAGAGACATTTATAAAATGTAATCCAGAACCCCAGAGCGCGAAGGAGAGCCCTGGACCTCAACCATGATGGGTGTGCCCGTGGCGCACATTCCCTCGCTTCGCTCAGTCAAATACCCCCCCACCCCCACTTTACATTTGCCTCCTACACCTCTGCTTTCAATGATCTTGTTTAACTCGAGTATCATCAGAGCTTAGCTTCGGTGGAAAGTTTGGATCATAGGTGATGGTGGGGGGGGGGAAGGACTTATGCCTTCTGTCACACGTCTAGTAATACCAACGAACAGGTTCATCGTTTCGATTAGTTTCCGGTGAACGGAGTTTTGCCGTTTCACAACAGCTCCGGGTTACAAACTCCTGTTTAGGCTTATGGTTAAGAATTTATAAGACGCTTAGTTTTTGGTGGTACATAATAACATATGACACACAAAAACAGCCGAACAAATATATAACGTCTCCCTAAATATTTATGAAAAAAAAAGTGTTTCAGTGTTGTATGAACGAACCGGAAACCACCCGTCTACTTTCGATTGCAACGTTCCAAATACACCAATGTAATGTCCGACAAATTCGTTATTTTTTTTTTAAGAGATTATACATTGTTTTGTTTGTTTAAGTACAAAGTTATTTGCGTTGTGCTCAGCGCAAGCATCGAACTCAAACTTTTAGCATTATAAGCCCTAAAGCTTACGCTGAGTCATCGCGGCGCAATGCGCACGAAAGCAAATAACATCATTCAGTGTTCTCGTCACTGATCGAAACATGGACTTGTCGACACGAGCCCTGGCCATTCCATCGTACAACTAACAGATGTAACACATTAGACCTAACTAAATTATTTGAAATTAAACGATTAAACTAAATACCTGTACACAATGTAACAAACCGTCGCAAATAGGGCTCTCAGAAGTGTTCCACAAAATATATATGAATATCCGCTTAACATGTATTCCAAAATAGTTCGCTGAATATCAGATCTGTCTTTCAGAAGACGTCACTTAAAATCAGCTATTCAAGTCTGTGTTCGAACAGTTCTAATACTTAGGATGAAGATATAACTGGACAGTTTTAAAATACTGCTATCTTCAATGATAATAATCATAACACAGATAACGTTTCTCTATGTTGATACAAACAATGGTTTAAACGTTTCTCTATGTTGATACAAACAATGGTTTAAACGTTTCTCTGCGTTGATACAAACAATGGTGTAAACATTTCTTTATGTTGATACAAACAATGGTTTAAACATTTCTCTATGATGATACAAACAATGGTTTAAACGTTTCTCTATGTTGAATACAAACAATGGTGTAAACGTTTCTCTACGTTCATACAAACAATGGTGTAAACGTTTCTCTGCGTTCATACAAACAATGGTGTAAACGTTTCTCTGCGTTGATACAAACAATGG
>NW_013670249.1:0-4581 GCF_000517525.1 Limulus polyphemus
GTCTGTATAAAGTTATTATCACCTTGTGGTTTTGTCTGTGTAATGTTATTATCACCTTGTGGTTTTACTATGTCGTTTTCCCACAAACTGCTATAGCTTCTCTTACTCTTATAAATATGATTGTTAAGCAGTTTGTACAATCATGTTCATGCTGCTTTGCTAAGGCAAAGTAGTTAAGACCTCTCTGGTAGAGATCACCTAACGATGCTAACTCTAACCATGTTACATCCACGGTGGCGACACGTCACTGCATCAGCATATGTCAAGTCATTATTATAAATAATGATTAAGGTTTTGTACAAGGCTACTTAAAGATGCTAATCTTAACCAAGTTGCATGGGAAGGCACAGCTATCAGTCAACGTTAGAGCAGACAGCTTGTTAGCACATTCGAAATGACATCTACAGTAGGGAGTTTCTGATCAACTGGAACCTTTACTCAGTCAAGCAAAACCAAATGAAACAGAAAATTTCTTTAATATAAAACACAACTAATAACCTTAGAAACGGTTGTTTTCACTCATTTAAGGAAAGCGAAAGCTGTATATATGTTTGTTTTAATAACAATTATATTCCTCAGTTGGCTATTGTAATATACACAGCTAATAACCTTAGAAACGGAAGTCACGTTTTGTGTCTCATGTCTCACTGAGTGACAACACACGCTGCTAATAAGTCACGTTTTGTGGCTCATGTCTGACTGAGTGACAACACACGCTGCTAATAAGTCACGTTTTGTGGCTCATGTCTGACTGAGTGACAACACACGCTGCTAAGAAGTCACGTTTTGTGTCTCATGTCTCACTGAGTGACAACATACGCTGCTAAGAAGTCACGTTTTGTGTCTCGTGTCTCACTGAGTTAAAACAGAAGCTGCTAAGAAGTAACGTGTTGTTTGTCTCGTGTCTCACTGAGTGACAACATACGCTGCTAAGAAGTCACGTTTTGTTTGTCTCGTGTCTCATTGAGTGACAACAGAAGCTACTAAGTAACGTGTTGTTTTGTCTCGTGTCCCACAAAGTTAAAACATACGCTGCTAAGAAGTAACGCTTTCCTTAAATGAGTGAAAACAACCGTTTCTGAGGTTATTAGTTGTGTAGATTACAATAGCCAAATGAGGAATATAATTGTTATTAAAACAAACATATATACAGCTTTCGCTTTCCTTAAATGAGTGAAAACACATGATTTTACATTAACAACAGAGAGAGAGAGAGTATTTGGTAGCAAGTAAAGACGGTTAATTTTTACATCTCAGGCAAGAGCAGAAAGCGAAAAATTAGGCGCGTGGTGTCGTTGAAGTTTAGAGAGTGAAAGTTGATAAAGTAGAAAATAAAAGGGTATTTCAAGTACCCCTCCCCCCTGAATAAAATAGCCCTTTAGTAAAACTAACCGAACCGGGATTTTGCGTGTAAAAGTTTCATATCGTGCCCAAACGAGTGAAATCAGCTGCTCGTGAAGAAACTAAATATTATCAGTTTTGTGCCTGGCTGGTTTAATGAAACTGTTCCAAATGACTACATATTAAATGTTTCATGCTTCAGCGACCGAAAGCAGCGTTCTTACGAAGCTTATATCGTGCTTTATATACTTGAATGAGTAAGAGCAAATGCCATTGTAAAAGAATAACAACATCACATTATCCATTTTTTGCTTGGCTGAGTAAAAGCAGGTTTTCCAAAGTCATGGTAGTTTTCGGTGTGAAAAAGAAATCATATGTGCATATTTCCCAGGGCATTATTCTCTTCATTCATGTCTTTACTTGCTACCAAATACTCTCTCTCTGTTGTTAATGTAAAATCATGTTTCTTTTTCACACCGAAAACTACCATGTCATATGTGCATATTTCCCAGGGCATTATTCTCTTCATTCATTCATTGTTATACCTGTCTATTCGTAAAAAATAGCGTGTTGTATATTCACAGGAAATTATTACTTTGTTCGTAATAATATTTTCGTTGTGCTTTAGTGTATGAAGAGTTTAAGTTTTTTTACGACCGATCTTTGAAGTTGTTATTACTAACAGCTGATCAACAGAACCCTGGCGCATACAGATAACTGCTTAAACGGTCCCGTGTTGCTCTCGACAACAAATTACGAGTAACCAAAGCTGCAAAAAGTGTTTTCCATGAAATAGCTGCAAACAGGTAAATAGTTATTCGTTTTGTGGAAACAATCTGAGACATGTAAGAACGAATATCCGCGAAATAAAATAGTTCATCAAAATCAGGCGACAGTACTTTATAATTGAAGTAACGGGTTAATTGGTGAGATCAGGTGATTAAGTTGTAGCCACAGTCTGTAGATAAGTAGGTTTTTTTTACGTATCGAAAATCTGTTTTGTCACAAGTCCTAATTAAGGCCTTAAAATTATTACGTATCGAAAATGTGTTTTGTCACAAGTCCTAATTAAGGTCTTAAAATTATTACGTATTGAAAATGTGTTTTGTCACAAGTCCTAATTAAGGTCTTAAAATTATTACGTATTGAAAATGTGTTTTGTCACAAGTCCTAATTAAGGTCTTAAAATTATTACGTATTGAAAATGTGTTTTGTCACAAGTCCTAATTAAGGTCTTAAAATTATTACGTCACATTCACTCAACACGTGTTGCAAAAGAATTACAGTTGGATATTTACACGTTCGTGTCCAGTAAGGACAGGGAAATTATTAAACCACATTTGTTTTCTTCATTCACTAAATTCTGTTCTCGTATCTAACAAAACCACACGTGAGGTCTGACATGGCCCAGTGTTTAGGGCGCGGTTGCGAGTTATAATCCTATCACCGAATATGCTTGTCCTTTCAACCTTGGGGGCGTTATAATGTTATGATAAACTCCACTGTTCAATCACAGTAGTCCATGTGATGGCGGATGGTGGTTTTGACTAGCTACTTTATCTCTAATCTATCACTTCTAAATTAGGGACGGTTAGCACAGATATACCTCGTGCAGCTTGGGGAGAAATTCAACAAGCAAAAAAAAAAAAAAAAACTTATCGCATTTAATCTCAGCCAGTATTTAGGATTTCGCTTTATCTCTTCAGCCATGCAGCTCCGTGTTAGACACCGCTCGTGCTACATTTAGTTTATTACTTTTATTTAAGTTAACTTTATTGTACGTTACTGTTCTTAAGTTACTTTGCATTTATTGTAATATTACTATCTATACCGCCATATTACACCTAAACAGTGTATCGTAATAACTTACCTCACATGTCAACTGCCGGATCTATTAATAGTCATTCATTGGTCACAAGACGTTGTTATGTAGGATTTGTAAAGTCTTCAAAGAACGTGAAACCTATTAAAGAAGCCACTAGTGTTATGTCTCTTATATGTTTTAACGTTACTATCTCAGTATCAGGTAGAAAATTTAATACGTCTATTAACTTCGTACATGGATTTAGAACTACCTTAGATCTCTTAAACTGGTTGAAGATCGTGAGATATTATTGGGATTACGTCCCAAAATATCATTAACACCGAGAGTGCCCAACTGTTTGGTTCTTTGTTTTTAGCGCAAAGCTACACAATGTACTTTTTGCACCCTGTCCACGGTGGGTAATCGACCCCTTATTTTAACACTTTATGATCGAAAACTTCCACTGATCCGCCAGTATCCAACTGATGAATTGAAATCTTTATGAACAGAAACGTAAGGACGGTACACGTAATTAGCTACAACAATAATAGCTATGTTAAGAACGCCTTTTCCAAGCTGGCGAAACATGAACATGATTAATTATACTTGTCATAAGACGTTTGTGATGGACTTATTATATTTAACACCGCATTATACATCTAGTCCCTTAGGGATTTTCGAGAATTAGAAGAGTTTATAATAACCACACAATGTATATGATGATATAGTTTGGTTGGAATACTACTATTATCAAACACTTCTAATTCTCTAGGAACTAGCAGCTGAACTGGTCTGGTTATATTATTAACAAAATGAGGCCACAACTCACTCAACTGAATTCAGCGGTTGATTTCTTACTCCAAGGAATATATTATTAAAACATAAATGTACAGATAAACAGACAGGTGGATATACTGATAGTTATACAGAGATGGAAAGATAAACAGACAGATGGATATACTGATAGTTACAGAGATGTACAGATAAACAGACAGGTGGATATACTGATAGTTATACAGAGATGGAAAGATAAACAGACAGATGGATATACTGATAGTTACAGAGATGTACAGATAAACAGACAGGTGGATATACTGATAGTTATACAGAGATGGACAAATAAACAGACAGGTGGATATACTGTTTATCTGTCCATCTCTGTATAACTATCAGTATATCCATCTGTCTGTTTATCTGTCCATCTCTGTATAACTATCAAGACAGATGAATATACTGATAATCATACAGAGATTGACAGATAAACAGACAGACAGATATACAGATAATTATACAGAGATGGATAGATAAACAGACAGATGGATATACCAATAGTTACAGAGATGTACAGATAAACAGACAGGTGGATATACTGATAGTTATACAGAGATGGACAAATAAACAGACAGGTGGATATACTGATAGTTATACAGAGATGG
>NW_013670249.1:5476-15309 GCF_000517525.1 Limulus polyphemus
ATATATTTGACCAATATACATACCAACAATATGTTTGACCAATATACATACCAACAATATGTTTAACCAATATAATACATACCAACGATATATTTGACCAATATAATACATACCAACAATATGTTTCACCAATATAATACATACCAACAATATGTTTGACCAATATACATACCAACGATATATTTATCAGGTACCTGATGATGACAAAACCTTGTCGAAACGTTGTACATTTGCTGTCATGTTAAAGTTATATTAAAGTTTTTCTTCATTACCCATTTAAGCCGTCTCCATACCAACAATATGTTTGACCAATATACATACCAACGATATATTTGACCAATATAATACATACCAACGATATATTTGACCAATATACATACCAACGATATGTTTGACCAATATAATACATACCAACAATATGTTTGACCAATATACATACCGACAATATGTTTGACCAATATAATAGTTTGGAATCTCACGCAGTGCTAAACGAAGGTTATCAGAGTATATCCGTTCTTAATTGTGAACTGAAAGGCTAGACCGAGGGCAGCTAGTCAACAGCACCCACCGCCAAGTCTTAAGCTTGACTCCAATCGTTACAAGAGTAACATCAGTGCCGTAGTGTTAATGGCGGATGGTAGGGTGCTGTTGCCTGGCTATCTTCTCTCTGTTCAGTGGTAGTTCTACCATAAGTATAAGAAATAAATACAATATAAAATGATTTATTTTACATGACTGAGCATGCCTACTTCGAGAAAGTTTTGTTTTCAATTACTGAAACTAGCTACGTGTCATCTTTCCAGAGACTAGTTATTACGTCTGAATTTCTCATATATTAATAACGGAATACTGTATTTCTATCAGACTTTTCGATTTCTTAACTTAATTAAATTCCACAGTTCTTTTGCTAGTATATTAACGTAGCAGAAGATGATAAAAATATAAAATAATTGACTTTATGAAGAGGATAAATAACTCATTAGGATGATAACTTCTATAACTCAATGTCATGGTTGCTTATGCGTATTAAAACACTGCAGCTCTCCGTTACAATACATTGTAAATGTAGTTTTTGTCTTTAGTAGGTGCTTTAGTTCATTATATTTGTAACATATCAATTTAACATAGTTACTATGACGATGCAAAGGATAGGCATCCTCATCTTCCTTAGCAACGACGACACACACTCAGTTTGATATGCTGGTGTGATGTATTTCTAAAGTTTGCTTGCCGAAATTGAAGAGTTTTCTTGATTTCAATAGAGGCATTCGTTTGATTAGAATTTTCTGTTGCAAGTTTTGAAGAAAATATTCTTTATAGTTTACGTATCTTTTCACATTCTTCTGTATTATCATGACTCTTACCAGCTGTGCCTAAGCCTTCGTGTAGCTTATAACCCGAACAACGTTTTTGTGGACTAACTGAAGAAATTACGTGTACAGGTGGAAAAGCGTTCAACTGGGTTAATTCATGAGCATAAAAGAAAATGCAACGTGCGTTCAAATTGGTTCGAAAAGAAGTCAGCAGGGGGATCTTCACGTGAGTAATCCATACCTACCGAACTGTTGATATACACAAGAATCTTTAACGTTCAAAAGGCTTAGCTGAGCATAATCTATACCTACAAATCTGCTTTCAACTTACTATACAGTTGGTACTCACGTGATTGAGTTATACAGTTAGACATTGAATATTTCAACGATTTGATTCATTCTTGTATTTGGTTTCAACATGAAAAGGCCTCATTGTTACAGAATGTGTTTGTACCAATAGTAATGTTCATAAAATATGGGAAAGAATCACTTAGATTAAGCCTGAAGCAAACATTCAAATGTTAGACGATGATTTTTCTTCGTTAGTGTATTTTCCTGAAAGAGTTAGAAAAATAATTACATATTTTAGAGTAGGTAAATAATTAAAAAAAAAGAGTAAATTAGAAGCATCAAAACTACATGTTCTTCAAATAGTTTGTAAATATAAAATCACTGCAGTAAGTAAATTACAACTCAAAATAACACATATAATATATATAGTATGTCTGATATTTAAACCGAGTGTTTTCGAAAGGTCGACCTTTACACTTTAGGGGCAAACTAAAGAAGGCATGTCCACCTTTCGAAAGCATGAAGGTTATAGGGTATCGTATTTTTGATTTTTTGAGCCTACGTGTTTTCCTAACATCATGACTTAATTAATATAAACGTTGTATGAGACGTTTCCTGTACACTGTTATAAATATTATTCGGCTTTTTTCCGCACACACACGTGTTTCTAATATTGTAAGCGAATTTGGTATGTATTATATTGGTCAAATATATCGTTGGTATGTATATTGGTCAAACATATTGTTGGTATGTATTATATTGGCCAAACATACTGTTGGTATGTATATTGGTCAAACATATTGTTTGTATGTATATTGGTCAAACATACTGTTGGTATGAAATAAAGGATATACTCAGATAACCTTCGTTTAGCACTGCGTGAGATTCCAAACAAATAAAGATATAATCAGATAACCTTCGTTTAGCACTGCGTTCCCTGATCATATCTATTACAGATAACTGAATACTTATAACGCCCTAATGTTATCTATTACAGATAACTGAATACTTATAACGCCCTAATGTTATATATTACAGATAACTGAATACTAGTAACATCCTTATCATATTTAATACAAATAAAGGAATGCTTATAATGTTTTGATCATGTTTAGTACAAATATAACTGAATAATAACAAAATCATCAATGATACTAAGTAGTTATACAAACCAACTGATTCGTCCTTTTAATAAATATTAATTGTAAAGGAAGTGTATAAGTGAATGTAAGAAAATATAGGTTAATGTTTAAAATTCTGATTTTCGGTTTTAACAAGTATTTCTTCCCAAACTTTGGGTAACGAAAATACCCTGAAGTTAGGGAACTCTTCCTAAGTATAAAATTTGTTTAATTTACATGAAACCTGGAAAAATTATCGCAGGGCTACTCTTTCTTCTGACAAAAACGACAAACACAAACGTTCTATTTTTGAAATCCGGGAACCATTCTAATCGTACTGAGAGACTTGCCTTTTTTTTTGGCGTTTGTTTTTGGTTATTTGTTTTTCTTGTTGTGTCAATACATTCACTGACTTTCGGAGACGCTGGGACGTTGGAATTTTTTTCTACGCCGTTTCTGCTAAAACAAAATACATAATAATTGCCAGGAGATACGAAACGTAAATAAAGAAGTCAGTTACCTTTATTACAGTCTGCTTTGAAAATCCTTATCATGCCTTTTAACAATGAAGGTGTTCAATATATCCGTGTCACATGCAACATGACGTCATCATTTCACCATTAATCAGTTGAAGCATTGATTGCAGCCAGACAGGTTGCCAAACCCTGTGCATTAACAGAACTGGCTTTGTGTGTTTTGTCAAACCTTTTCCCTTTAAATCTACTATTTATTATTCACCAAAAAGCAATGTCCGTTCGAATTACGGTCGTTTACTCAGTGCCTGTTTTTTCTCCGTTCAAGCTAAGATCGCTGTTATGCTTTATAAACTTTTGTAAGACGTTGCGAACGCGTCTTTGTAAACGTGTGTATTATTAATGACATCAAGGTTTGTGGCTCTATTATACCCCAAATCATTAGTTTTATATTTTGCATTATCAATGACCAGTTGCTTCCAATTATAATCTTTCCACTTTTACAAACTTGGTCAGTGTTAAGTTTGCTGACTTATAGCTCTAGCATTATGGGTTTGATTCCCTCCAGCGGACAGACCACAGAGCGCCAGTTGTGTAACTTTGCGCTAAAAGAAAACAAAACAGCTATCTAGAAATCCTTTGGGTCTAGAAGCTCTGAACTTTTCTTCTATCTAGAAGCCCTTTCGGATTTTCAATCTACAGTCTATATGGATCCCCGTTTATAAGTCTTCTATGTAACTATCCCTACAAACTACGAATCCTCATCTACAAGTATTTCAACACTGTTAGCTCTACAATTTGTATGGATCCCCGTTTATAAGTCTTCTATGTAACTATCCCTACAAATTACGAATCCTCATCTACACGTATTTCAACACTTTTAACTCTACAATCTGTATGGATCCCCGTTTATAAGTCTTCTACGTACATATCTAGCTCTACAAACTATGAATTCTCATTTACAAATTCTTCAACACTTTTAACTCTACAATCTATATGGATCCCCATTTATGAGCTCTTCATAATATTTGCTCATCCCCAAAATATAAGTTCGCAACCAGAATGTTTTTCTGTATTTTCTCTAGATTGTACCAAATCACGGTGTATTAGTGTCCTCGTTCACGTTCCTCTATAAACTCACGGTGTATTAGTGTCCTCGTTCACGTTCCTCTATAAACTTATCGAATCACTATCTAGGCTTACTTTCTCATTAGAAAAGCAATGATAAAAGTAATTAAAATGAAAAGGGGATAAACTGAATTAAAATAACATAAAACAAAATATTCTGTTCCCTTCATACGAACATGATTAATGTTGATTCTTTGTCAAAGTTTGTTTGTTTGTAATTAAGCATAAAGCTACACAATGGGCTCTCTGTGCTTTGTCAATCACGGGTATCGAAACCCGGTTTCCAGCGGACATACCATTGTGCCACTAGGGGGGCTTTTGTCAAACACATTTCTATAAATCAGAAAACATAAATGTGTAATGTATGAAAATACATGTGAAACCTTTTTTTTTCCTCGTTCATGTCTGTGAAAAAATATATTTTATAAAAACGCAGTTGATGAACTTTCAATTCAATGTCCGTGTCTGAATGCATCGTTTTGTGAAGTCATAATATCATCTCTCTCTTATGGTGCTTTAAAGTTGGGATTTTATATATACGTGGGCTAAAAGGTCAGGTCAGAAATCACAGTATTCAGGTATAGTCGACCCAAATTTTGAACTGTTCACCAGAGGGAAAAAGCCTGCAGCAGAACTAGCCGTCTCAAGGGCTTTGTCCAACTTTTTTAAACTCAATAATTGGACTGTTGTTCAGCTTTAAGACACAGTTGAAAATACAGAGAGTGCTCAGCTGAATGATGTCTCGTGCTACGGACCCTTCAATTCACAGTCATAGGACACTCCGGCCATTTTAGTTGTGTATAACGACGTGTAATACCATCCTACAAATGACAGTATGTTGTTTTACTCAAAGCACTCTATAAAAGGTTTGACGTGAATTAATGAGCTCGTAGTTAATCTTATTAATTTATATTTTTGTTCAAGCGCCTCCTACTGGCAAACTTGATAGTAATCTGTACTTACCTAAGCTGAAAAGAGCAGGCTAGTTTATATGCTTTGTCTAACTAGATTTTAACATCATTCTGAATATGTTAACATCATTTTTGACATCAATCTGAAGATGTTAACATCACTTTAAACATCAATCTGAAGATTTTAACATCATTCTGAATATGTTAACATCATTTTTGACATTAGTCTGAAGATGTTAACATTACTTTTAACATCAACCTGAAGATTTTAACATCAATCTGAAGATGTTAACATTACTTTTAACATCAACCTGAAGATTTTAACATCAATCTGAAGATGTTAACATCACTTTAAACATCAATCTGAAGATTTTAACATCATTCTGAATATGTTAACATCATTTTTGACATTAGTCTGAAGATGTTAACATTACTTTTAACATCAACCTGAAGATTTTAACATCAATCTGAAGATGTTAACATCACTTTAAACATCAATGTTAACATCACTTACATTTAAAGGAAACGTACCTAACTAAAGTTTCACACATATATTTTATCTAACACTTTCGAGTATTACATTTTCTACCTTAAATGGTTTTTTTAGGGGTAACAGACCTTTCAAATTTATCAATCCAATAAATCTCCCAGGTTATTGCATTCAAACTACACCCTCTAGCGTCAATGTATGACGTTGTTTGGGGAGATGAAGCTTCTTGATGCTACAACTGTGTAAACAATTAACACCCTGCGATAAGCTAACCAATATCTGCATAGACACCATATCTTAAAGCCTTTTCAAATCGAGACGCCCTCTAGCAAAAAATAGCTTGAAAATGTGCCAAGTTTCCTCATCTTGTTTTTTTTTACTGCTACATTTTAACACACATACTGACGGTTAAGGTACGCAAAAATAAATGTTCTTATCGTTTGAGAGGAACGACTTTCCCTCCGAAACCTTACACGAGTACGGGGTTAGTGGTTTCTGATTATATTGAAATTTTGAGCTGTACCAGTGTCTTCACGAGATAACTTGTATTGTGGGTTAGACATTTGGCCAACAATTTCTGCCGTTAAAGTTTTTGCTTAAAGAACCTCTTTAGAAGTAATGCACATTACAGGGAGAGAAAATTGGAAAAGTTCGCTAAGTTAGGGACTGACTCAGTAGAGTAATTTACCGGTACATCCATCATAGACTTGTCTGACAAAAAGTCCAAAGAAACTACAAAACAAAACGACATTTCTTTCACCCTGTTAAAACAAGATAAAAGACGTAAAGTTCTACTTCATTAATCTTTTGAGCTGAGTTGTTTTTATGTAAAAATCTTCTATTAGTACAATATATATCAATGATATTGTTGTCTTGTCCACACATTGAAAACTACTGATAGCTCTTTTTCCGAAAATCAGCAAACCCACGCCAAAGTTTTATGTCAGCGAACTTGGCTGAATAGTCAATGACAAATGTAAAGAAACGATCACATGAAATCCTTTTATTTCGTACAAAGAAAGCGTTTCTTTTATTCAGAATATTGTAACTAATAAAGAGAAAGGAAGAAAAAAAGTTAACAGTGTATCCAACGTCGTTTAAAAACTAGACAAATCATACATATATCATCTGGAGTAAACGAATCTAATTCGTTTGGAATGCTTTTTGTTAAATGGACAGCGATTTGTTATTTTCATAAGATACATTGTCTGATGGGGAAAAAAAATGGTGAAAAATAAACGAGATGCCAAATCTACCCTTTGATTCACACCGGTTTCGGGGAATTAAATACTCACCAATAACTCTGAACAAGGGATGGAATTCTTCGAAACCGGTATATGTCATTGAAATGTAGTAAAGCGAATAATTAATCAGGATTCACAGTAGTTTAGTTCCACGATGGGACAGGGATAATTTTACGGACTTACAACGCCAAAATCTGGGGTTCAATTCCCGTGGTAGACACAGCAGATAGCTCAATGTGGCTTTGCTCTATACTAAAAAACAAACTTTGGTAATTGAAATAGCTTATCTGATGGAATAATTCACAAGAGTAAACCAGTAACACTAAA
The DNA here is from genome assembly GCF_000517525.1 of Limulus polyphemus. Classification (NCBI taxonomy): domain Eukaryota; kingdom Metazoa; phylum Arthropoda; class Merostomata; order Xiphosura; family Limulidae; genus Limulus; species Limulus polyphemus. The sequence goes on from NW_013670249.1 coordinate 12,775, forward strand.
TATGCATATTCTCGAAATTCGTATGTAATTATAGGATTATCTTGCGAGTAAAAGATATTTCGAAACATTATGTAAAGTAAAAATTATCATTGATATAGGCCTAACATTTGTAATAAAAATTACGAAAATTATAGATTGTTTTATCCTTTCATTCTTCATTTCATGCTCAACATCAGAGGAGTGTAAAAATAATCTGTGTTTTGTCTCCAACAAGTCGCTCGATATACCTGAACTCGTTATTAACTTTTTCAAACTGCACCTGCGTGGAGCTTAGAAGATCAGTTTCGGTTTATGTGCCGAAGCCGTTATCAAGTCCAACAATGTAGTCTGTGTTCTTAACACAGAGCTCACTCGCTAACGAAGAGTTTCACTGTGCAATAATTTATTTTTTTACATGTGAGTGTAAAGTGTAAGTGTTTAGAGCCACATAAACACTTCCTGTGAAAATCACTGTGTGAAACTTGACCTGATAAAATGGCTCGAAACTGTGAAAACTTATCTGTTCTGTTGCGAATTTTAACCTGTTAGTTTCATAACAGAATTTTATAGTGTTTTATTCATGTGTAAACTCTAACGATTTATTTGAACTTAAGACTCTCAACAGGAGGAGAGAAAATAATACTATTGTGGTGTAAGCTGCAATCCAGAAGAAACGTAACCTCTAATCCAGAGAATGGTTTAACCTACAATCCAGATGGTTTAACCAGCAACCCAGAAGACGGTTTAATCTACATTCCAGAAGAAGTTTAACCTATAATTCAGAAAATGGTTTAAACCAGCAATCTAGAGGACGGTTTAATCTACAATCCAGAGGACGATTGAACCTATAATTCAGAGGACGGTTTAATCTACAGTCCGATGGACGATTTGAGTGGACTTACAATTTACATCTAAACCAATAATTTCCTATTTCCTACATCTAATGTAACACACAGATTGATAGCAATGGCGAACACTTTAAGCGTATTTAATGTCAGGCTGATCCGGTAATGCTCGTTATGGTTCAATGAGTTAACTGAAATCATAATGTTTCAACAATTCAACTTGATATTTACTGATAACTAAATTTAACAGTACAAAAAATGTAACTATGTAAAAATGGGAATACAGTATTACAGGTTGTAATTTCTCAGTATCAATGCAAAACTGAAGCAATTTTTCTTTTTTTTATCGGGTGACAAAAGTTATATTTTTCGTATTTCTATGCACTATTTCCTACATCTACCAAGAACCTAATTAATGTTGATTACAACAAATCTGGGTTGTATGTCTTTCATATTATTTTGTCTTCTAGTTCATCGATTTTGTAAACCTGGATAAGGTAGTAATAGTCTCCTCAAGACACGATTTTCGTGAAAATATTAACAACAGAAGAGAGAGAAAAATATGAATCAATTGGCAATAAATGCCAGGAAAACAAAATGGATTATTTTTAAAGGTATGAAATATCTCATGATAGTTTGTTTCTAAACGTTTTATCTAGAAAATGTTTAAAATACAGATGTGGTGAAAGTAATTTATTTGTTTGGAATCTCATATCTATTACAGATAACTGAATACTTGTAACGCCCTGATCATATCTATTACAGATAACTGAATACTTGTAACGCCCTAATGTTATATATTACAGATAACTGAATACTTGTAACGCCCTAATCATATCTATTACAGATAACTGAATACTTATAACGCCCTAATCATATCTATTACAGATAACTGAATACTTGTAACGATTAGGGCGTTACAAGTATTCAGTTATCTGTAATAGATAACATTAGGGCGTTATAAGTATTCAGTTATCTGTAATAGATATGATCAGGGAGTTACAAGTATTCAGTTATCTGTAATAGACATAATCAGGGCGTTACAAGTATTCACTTATCTGTAATAGATAACATTAGGACGTTATAAGTATTCAGTTATCTGTAAGAGATATGATCAGGGAGTTACAAGTATTCAGTTATCTGTAATAGACATAATCAGGGCGTTACAAGTATTCAGTTATCTGTAATAGATAAATCAGGGCGTTACAAGTATTCAGTTATCTGTAATGGATATGATCAGGGAGTTACAAGTATTCAGTTATCTGTAATAGATATGATTAGGGCGTTACAAACTTATTGCCATATGGCGCATTATAGATATTTGTATTTCATATCGCTCTCCCAGACTGATTTAATAATCCTATTGATATTGTAGTGCTGATATTAGAGAAATTGCAATTTAATAAGATTCTATGTCTTGTAAGTAACCTTCTGTGTCTATTTAACCATAAAATATACTTACATAGGTACTTATTTATCATAGTAAAACTCTATATATCCATCTCTGTATAACTATTAGTATTGGATGACGAGGAACCCACTTTGAGACTAATAATGGTTGGAGATGGCTTGAATGGGTAATGAAGAAAAACTTTAATATAAGTTTAACATAACAGCAAATGTACAACGTTTCGACAAGGTTTTGAAACTTAGAAGAAACTTAGTTTTGCAACAGTATCCGGTCATGTGACCTCTTTGTTCAATACTGTAT
>NW_013670249.1:16235-30980 GCF_000517525.1 Limulus polyphemus
GTCAAACATATTGTTGGTATGTATATTGGTCAAACATATTGTTGGTATGTATTATATTGGTCAAACATATTGTTGGTATGTATATTGGTCAAACATATTGTTGGTATGTATTATATTGGTCAAACATATTGTTGGTATGTATATTGGTCAAATATATCGTTGGTATGTATATTGGTCAAACATATTGTTGGTATGTATATTGGTCAAACATATTGTTGGTATGTATATTGGTCAAACATATTGTTGGTATGTATTATATTGGTCAAACATATTGTTGGTATGTATTATATTGGTCAAACATATTGATGATATGTATTATAATGGTCAAACATATTGTTGGTATGTATATTGGTCAAACATATTGTTGGTATGTATATTGGTCAAACATATTGTTGATATGTATTATAATGGTCAAACATATTGTTGGTATGTATATTGGTCAAACATATTGTTGGTATGTATATTGGTCAAATATATCGTTGATATGTATATTGGTCAAACATATTGTTGGTATGTATATTGGTCAAACATATTGTTAATATGTATATTGGCGTGTAAAATATGATATTACATAGTATTATGGTTCTGAATGTCGTAGCTAATGCTTAGTTCAAGGATAAAATTATATCAAAGGGTTCGCAATGTTTTTGAATAATTTATGGAACTTTTCATTGTTTATAACTTTGTCTGGATTGTAGCAGTCATTTATGAAGTAATAACACACAAAACTACATTTGATTGTTTATCACTTTGTCGGGATTCTAATATAGTTTGTGTATTATTACTTCATAAATGACTATTAGAATCCGACAAAGTGATAAACAATGAAATGTAGTTTTGTGTTTCATTACTTCATAAATGACTATTAGAATCCGACAAAGTGATAAACAATCAAATGTAGTTTGTGTATTATTACTTCATAAATGACTATTAGAATCCGACAAAGTGATAAACAATCAAATGGTCATTTATGAAGTAATAATACACAAACTACATTTCATTGTTTATCACTTTGTCGGATTCTAATAATCATTTATGAAGTAATGAAACACAAAACTACATTTCATAGTTTATCACTTTGTCGGATTCTAATAGTCATTTATGAAGTAATAATACACAAAACTAGACTTGAAAAAATCAATAGAATTTTCTTCGGGAATCAAAATAAAATATATTGTTTGGATGAACTCTGAAATGCTCGTTATCTTTCTACAAAGCAGGAAACTTATTATATAGAAGAAATACTAGAATACTTCTTTTGTTGTTCTTCTGACAAAGAATAGAAATAAAATTTCAGAAGACAAATTATCTTATAACATTCGTACTTAAAGATGTAATTTTAGGAAATTTCAGAAACTAAGAGATCATATTTAAAAAGCTCGAAAAATAAGGAATTGGATTGAAAAAATGGGTGAATATAGCAGAAAATTAGAAAAAATTATATATATTACTCTCGAAGGTAGTAAATAAGTAAAAATTTTACAGTTCATTCGTGAAAAAATCAGGAGAGAAGAGGAGGATGGCTTAAAGAAAATATCTGATAAAGAGAAGGGTTAGTTTTAGTGTGATTAAAGAAAAATAAACGAATCATACAGTTATGGAGAGAACTTCTCAACATGGAATGGAAGATCTAATCGAAAGATTTCAAGACTTAATGAAAGGGATAAGATCTTATTAAAATTCAAAGTCATATACTCCAACACTGGAAGGAACTTCATCCTTCAGCATCAATAAAGTTCCACCGTACAACCAAGTATCGAACCCTTAAAAAGCGTAATGATGTAGAGGTTCTAAAATGAGTCATTCAATCTTCAAATCTTCACATGGTGAGAGAGAAATATTGTTTTTGAAAAGTGAGATTTTACTGAAAAAATAGTTATTGAAGCAGTAGAACTGACCCACGAGTTCTTTAAAATTTATATAATAACAAAACAACAATAGCAATGAAAAAGAAAACGCACACACAAACGCATGCTATATTTGAAACAAAGATTTCATAATGTGATACAAAAAGTAGCAATGTTCTTAATACAACAAAGTAACCATGTTCTTAATACAACAAAGTAACCATGTTCTTAATACAACAAAGTAACCATGTTCTTAATACAACAAAGTAACCATGTTCTTAATACAACAAAGTAACCATGTTCTTAATACAACAAAGTAACAATGTTATTAATACAACAAAGTAACAATGTTCTGAATACAATAAAGTAACCATGTTCCTAATACTACAAAGTAACAATGTTATTAATACAACAAAGTAACAATGTTCTTAATACAGCAAAGTAACAATGTTTTTAATACTACAAAGTAACAATGTTCTTAATACCACAAAGTAACAATGTTCTTAATACTACAAAGTAACAATGTTCTGAATACAACAAAGTAACAATGTTCTGAATACAACAAAGTAACAATGTTCTTAATACTACAAAGAAACAATGTTCTGAATACAGCAAAGTAAGAATGTTTTTAATACTACAAAGTAACAATGTTCTTAATACAACAAATTAACAATGTTCTTAATATAACAAAGTAACAATGTTCTTAATACAACAAAGTAACAATGTTCTTTATGGGTGTTTCGATATGAATTAGAATATATCAGGTTTTAGTTTTAACTTTCTAGTATCAATAAAAATTAGTTCACAGTTTCACTGGAGATAGTTTTATTATTATATCAGTTCGGTCGTGAATAATTAGGTAATGTAAATTGTAAAACAGGAAGAACAGTACTTTAAAGTATAGAAATAATTCTATATATATATATATATGTGTGTGTGTGTGTGTGTGTTTGTTTTCACACTTAGCCACGCGTGAGGGTACCTGCGCTGTGTTCACCCGAATATTAGGGACATAGACCTGTATACAAATATTTATCCTCTTAATTAAACGATCAAAATTCGTATAATATCATCCGAGTATAATATAAAATACGTTTACTAATCTGATGGAAAAGTTTGGTTAAAACATTGTTCAGTTCCCTAACCCAGATATTGTATTTATTCTTCTAAATTAACCCCAGACGGAAAGAACAAAATGAACAACCGTTTAAAAGGTTTTTGATTAGATGTCACTTTCGAGTCAGTGTGATTGATAGAATCCTTAATATAGAAAACTTTGGGTTATCGATAAAAGTATGAAAAAAATATATAGTGCTTTTATATTATTCAGCGATTGGTGAATAAAACGAATCAAGTAGATAGATGGAAATCTGATGCAGAATCAATTAGATTAAAATGAAAGAAATATTATATTAGATAACACTAAAAATGGTCTCGTAGTTATGTTTTAAAACCTGAATATCATCGCCGAAGAATAAAAATAAATTACTTCAAAATGAAAAAAACAGAACATTCGAAATCGGTTCAGTATTAATAGTTTTCTTAGAAATATTCTTAATTATTCATACCGATATTTGATATTTAAGGGTGGCTTTAGAATAAATATATATATAGCGTTTTAAGAGTAAATACATGATGTTTTCATAGCATTCAGCAGCGATTTAATAGTGTATTTTCAGTACAAAGTTTACGGAATATATACGTGATATTTTCATATTAAATATAGTGTTTTCAGAGAAATATAAAGCTTTTTCAAAAATCAAAAAGTATACACCGTTTACAGAATAAACATGTGATAAATACGCATTGTAAATATATGGATTTATCCGAAAGATATAAAGTTTTTTGCTCAGACGATATTTTCGGAGCAAATATCCACGCATGTACTCAGGGGTGGTTCGAGGGGGTTCGGTTGAACCTCTTATTTTTGTGATGTAATTATATTATGTTTATATGATGAAGCATTAGTATTTTTTTGGCTTCAAAAAGTCTTATACAATGGCTTTTGTTGACACTTTCTAGTTGTCAGGTTTTGTTGTTCGTATTCTTTACAGTAGGAGTCTGTGATTTGTTGGCGATAAATTTCAACAATAAACAAACAGTAACATAGCTCACTTGTTTTCAAATAATATATCAAAACAAGTATATATGCAAATGTTCGTTACACTGTTGTTGTTTGTTTGTTTCGAATTTCGCGCAAAGCTACACAAGGGCTATCTGCGCTAGCTGTCCCTAATTTAGCAGTGAAAAACTAGAGGCATCTAGTCATCACCACCCACCGCCAACTCTTGGGCTACTCTTTTACTAACGAATAGTGGGATTGACCGTCACATTATAACGCCACACGGCTGAAAGGACGAGCATGTTTGGTGGAACAGGGATTCCAACTCGCGACCTTCAGATTGCCATGCCGGGCCTACTATTGTTGTACAAAGTTGTTTCAATTAGTAATATAATTTAACTATTAATAACTACACAATACGTAGATAATACAGTACTTTACTATAATAAAACATACATATTTATTCTAGTTTAAGTCTAGCTCCCCGTACAGTGTTACAGTATAATGATGATTTAAAAACTTTTCATTGGATGTTTGTGTATTTTATGTGTTCGTTTGTTTGTTTTGACGTTAAGCACAAACCTACACAATGGGCTATATGTGCTCTGCCCGCCACGGGTATCGAAATCCGATTTCTAGCGTTGTAAGTCCGCAGACATACCGCTGTGCCACTGGGGGATGGATTTTGTGTGAACAGTCACGAAATTGTTTAAGTTATATTTCATGTAAAATTCCTTCCGGATTTAATCTCAACAGCACCTTTTTTTACACTTTTTCTGGGGGACATGCCCCCAAATCCCCGTAGCATCAGCATGTACAATAAATGTTGGCTTTTGATCACACGAATTAGAACCTCTCTTTCAAAGATTCTGTGTACGAGACTAATATCAATAGTATTTTAGCGATACAAATCAAATACCTTGTACCACACCATAATTAAATATTATGCATCGTTACGCTTCGTAAAACGTAAAAAAAAATGCAATAAAATTATATTTTTATGCATCCATACTAACATAATATTTGTGGAAAGTTTAACGGGGGGGAAAAAAAAGAATTTAAAATTCTTAGCTTCCTTCTCAGCTCAGGCAATCAGATATTATAAAATACAAAAAAAAACCAACTGTTGTTCGTTGTTTGGCGTATAGAAGCATTTTGTTCGATTTTCTCACTCTTATTCTTCTCGGTTGAGACCGAGAGAAATTTGCTCTTAGGCTACGGTGAAAGTCAGGTCGGAAGTTGTGGAAGACACTAATTCGTCCATTACCAGGTCTAGCACAGACGTAGCTGCTGTATTCACTAGAACAAATTTCATCAGTGATGAAGAAATACAGAGAATGAACTCTTTCCAGTCTCGAAGAGTTGTAGGGAAATTGACTTTGGGAGTGTGCCAAGTCAATTTCAGAAAATCATGGCTTTAGTGTTCGTACATACATTTGCATTTTGTGTGTGTGTGTGTGTGTGTGATTCCAGTAACATATTAAATGTTCTAGTACACTAGAAATGTTTATCGCTAATAATATTCTGATATCCACATTCAAATTCAATGACAATTAACGTCATTCTACTAATTATATAATTAGTTTCTTGTAGCTGTGTCAACAAAACTCTTCGTCAAAAACAGTAGCAGCGTATTCCATAAACTAATTTCACAACGAATTTGTGTTTTTATAGTGGAAGGCTTACACGAAACGGTAAACAGCATAAGAAGTTAACGAATTTAACAAACACAGTATGTCTTACTAGCAGCATATTCCATAAACTAATTTCACAACGAATTTGTGTTTTTATAGTGGAAGGCTTACACGAAACGGTAAACAACATAAGAAGTTAACGAATTTAACAAACACAGTATGTCTTACTAGCAGCGTATTCAATAAACTAATTTCACAACGAATTTGTGTATTTATAGTGGAAGGCTTACACGAAACGGTAAACAACATAAGAAGTTAACGAATTTAACAAACACAGTATGACCGAGAGTATTGTTTTCTAGCTAAGACTAATTGATATCGCTTGTCGAAATGATTACCAAGTAATTATGTTTACACTGTTTATAAAACTTCATTTATTTGATTATTTTACTCCTGGAAGTATTGGTTTTGTTTTTTTTAATATATGATCATTTAAAACTAAACCTAGTAGGTATTATCAGTCATGAAACAATATACCTCACCGTTCAGTTAATACGCTCCTTAATTATACTAACGTTACTATTGTTTGTTATGATAAAACCTCTAATTAACTTGAAATTTCATTAACTGATGAATCAAAGAAACATTGATTTAATTAGAAAAATGTAATTAGTCGAGAATCCTGGACGAAACAGGATTATAACACTTCTATATTTTATAAAATCCTAAGAAAAAATTGGTAAGGAAAATAGTTTATAATCCTGAAGAGGATTAGACAGAAAACTAGTCCAAAACTTACAGGGATTAGTCAAGATAATATTCCATAAACCTAAAGAGGATTAGTCATAATAATATTTCATAAGCTCATATAGGATTAGCCAGAACAGTATTCCATAAACCTAAGAAGGATTAGTCATAACAATATTTCATAAGCTCGTAAAATTCGCTCAGAAAAATATTAACGAAGAAACTTTTCATAATTTCGACACGACAGGATTAGTTGTTACAATGTTCCAAAAAATTACAATTTATGAGCTTAAATTTTCTAAATCCTACAAAATATTATCCAAAACAATATTGCATAAATTACAAAAGTAGCCAGGGCAATATTTGATAAAAACATTGGCAAATACAGAGATGATTATGTGTTTCCAATGATAATAACTTATAAACTTGTACAGTGCAGGATTATTAACTTTGAAAAACATATTATATATCAAAATGGGAAAATATTAGTCATGTAAATATTTTTAAGCCAAGGTAAATATGGATTACCAAGGATAATATAAGCCTGTACAGGGCAGGATTAGTGTTTAAAAAAGAATAGATTAAGCGTATGTTGAGGCTAAACAAAGATTTAGAAATATTGTTAGAAGAATGACCGTATTTTAATTCAATAATATCAATTATTAGGCTTTACAGAATGTTGTGTTTTTTCTCATGTTTCTATGTCTTTATGAATAATGATCGAAGTAAAAACTTAATTTGATCAATATAAATAACAATATTCTGAAAACTAGAACAAAACCGAAAGTTGCTAACAGTTGCTATTGGAAACACGTGAACCAAATTATAAGTTACAAGCACAGCTTTCAAGAATCATATCAAAAATTAAAACGATTTATTTAATATATTTGACATTTCAAAATTAAGTTAAACGTGGGGAAGTCAGTACTTAAGGATTCAAGTATTGGTTTTTATCAAAAAACACGATCGACATCCTGTTTTTAGTAAGAAGGATGATAAGACTCCTGTCAGATAGTGAGGCATACGCGAGTCATGAAAAGTGCTTTGGCTAAGAAGATTTTCTACACACACACACACACACAAAACGGCAAAAAGCCATACTAAACTGTAACTGATAAGAACACCAAAGCTAGTGAAAAGTCACAATATTTTCGGATGAGATGAGAAGTGGCCAACAGTTCACTACTTAGTCGGTCTTGACAGCTGCTCTAAGTACCATTAGTGGAACTCGTTTCTATGCCACGTGGGCTTTCTCAGCCTCAAGGCTGAATGTACATTTTCCTGAATCCAGGGCAACATTTACCTCTGCGTAGTTGTACGAGTTAAAATATATATTAGTGATTTTAACCATCGATTCCATCAGCTTATCTTATTCCTCTTTCTCTGTATATTTGTTCTTCGCTCTTATCCTTAGTGAAGAAATCAATAACCAACAGCCTATACGTCACTAGTTTCTAGTGGCTGCTCTGCTTACTTTACCCGACCAGGCTGTCAGAAGATTTCGTTTGCTAGATCGAACGACACAGAGTAAAAAAAAAAAAAAAGGCTTAAGTGAGGATTCTTATATGAATTAGAAGTCCAATAAGCTACTACACAAAGGTCACTTTGACTTTCATAGAGAAGAAACATCAGACAACCGCAAAGAATATACAGCTCAATTTAATGAAGTAAAACCAGACGACCCAAAGAATATAACTTAATTTAATAAATAGAAACCAGAGTACCACAAATAATATATAGCTTAATTTAATAAATAGAAACCAGAGTACCACATAGAATATATAACTTAATTTAATAAATAGAAACCAGAGTACCACAAAGAATATATAGCTTAATTTAATAAATAGAAACCAGAGTACCACATAGAATATATAGCTTAATTTAATAAGTAGAAACCGGAGTACTACAAATAATATATAGCTTAATTTAATAAATAGAAACCAGAGTACCACAAATAATATATAGCTTAATTTAATAAATAGAAACCAGAGTACCACAAATAATATATAGCTTAATTTAATAAATAGAAACCAGAGTACCACATAGAATATATAACTTAATTTAATAAATAGAAACCAGAGTACCACAAAGAATATATAGCTTAATTTAATAAATAAAAACCAGAGTACCACATAGAATATATAGCTTAATTTAATAAATAGAAACCAGAGTACCACAAATAACTTATAGCTTAATTTAATAAATAGAAACCAGAGTACCACAAAGAATATATAGCTTAATTTAATAAATAGAAACCAGAGTACCACATAGAATATATAGCTTAATTTAATAAATAGAAACCGGAGTACCACAAATAATATATAGCTTAATCTAATAAATAGAAACCAGAGTACCACAAATAATATATAGCTTAATCTAATAAATAGAAACCAGAGTACCACAAAGAATATATGGATTAAATTAATGAATTGAAACAAATTGCAACAAACGCTTAAAACCCAAAACATTTATATGCACTAACAGTTAAAAGTGTAGTTTTGTCATCTTCTTTAAGTCACTGAATCCTATAATTACCAATGTGGTAATTTTCACCTGATTTTATTTTTTTTAAAGAATTTATACAACACATCGGTTGTGGTTCTATATTTTGTTGCCTTCGGGATCTTTAATAACACATATGTTACACAAAGAACATTCCTGTATTTTAATCCTGTTTGTTACTGCTTGAGTTACCCGTGTATTTTACTTATAGATTGAGTGGTTTTACTCTACTGTTTTTGCCAATTTTTACGTAAAAAGTTTGTTTTCAGAGCCACATTGTGTTACCGTTAACTCACGCAGAATGTTTTTACTGGCAACAATATAAAATTACTCAATATGACACAATATATGGACTCCACCGGATGTTATTTAATGACGTATATCCTTTATTAAAACCTGTTATATGGATAAATACGTTTCGTCATTACCCACGATATATGTATTAGTAAGTTTAATAATTTGGTTAATTTCTGATTTTTTTTACATTTAGCTGGTTTTACTTTTTAAAGCGTAATGATAGATCCGCTATACTATCAGGTTTGGAGATGTTATAGGTTTGTAGGTAATGGTAGTTTTTAGCACAAAGCTATTCATTTGGCTATCCGCGCCCTGTCGATCACGGTGAATCGAACCCTAGATCTTAGCGTTATAAGTGGGTACGTGTTACATGTATCGCACAATATACCCACGTGTTATGTTTCTCTATGCTTAGCATTTTTAATCTGCTTGTCGTCTTTCTTGCAGCTAATTTCGTTATATCATATTTCAAGAGTAAAGTGGACGTCTCCGGGAATTATGGGTAATAGAAATTAACTAAGAATAGCGACAACAAACTGATAGCTTACATTAGATTCGTTGTGTAAATTCAGTTTTGCTCTAACACTTTAAACACGCCACACAATGGGTTATTTAACGATCGTAGTTTTACACTACGACTAAGCCTTCCCTTCAATTTTCACATCGTTAAAGTATTTCAAACAGATCATCATTTTTATAATATCTAGATCACTTCCATAAAGACTCGTTAAACTTGACTTACACAAAGAACAATGATGTTCAAGATCTTTCAACTTAACATTTGAGTTATATCACTCTAACACCTCTGAATTTATTTTATATTTTAATAATACATTGATTGTACTCGTGACGTCACTGTGACTTCTACTACTAATACTATCGATTGACATTTCATCAACATTGTTTGAGTTATAGTTTAGTAATACAGATCATTAACATTGTTTGAGTTATAGTTTAGTAATACAGATCATTAACATTGTTTGAGTTATAGTTTAGTAATTAATTTATCAACATTGTTTGAGTTATAGTTTAGTAATACAGATCATTAACATTGTTTGAGTTATAGTTTAGTAATACATTTATCAACATTGGGTTATAGTTAGTAATTCACTTATCAACATTGTTTGAGTTATAGTTTAGTAATATATTTCCTCAACAGTGTTTGAGTTGTAGTTTAGTAATATATTTCCTCAACAGTGTTTGAGTTATAGTTTAGTAATATATTTCCTTAACAGTGTTTGAGTTATAGTTTAGTAATATATTTCCTCAACAGTGTTTGGGTTATAGTTTAGTAATATATTTCCTCAACAGTGTTTGGGTTATAGTTTAGTAATATATTTCCTCAACAGTGTTTGAGTTATAGTTTAGTAATATATTTCCTCAACAGTGTTTGAGTTATAGTTCAGTAATGAAATTATTGAGAACATTTCCTAATGGATTCCGTTGAGTTTCGGAGAGACTCGTTTCGTGTAGTTAAAAATCGGTATGAATTCGATGATATTATCATCATGTTTTCAAATAGGATGTTTCGAAACATAAATCATTTCATCTTTCATCCTTTACTAAACTGTTAAATCAATAACGTCGATCGCTGGGCCATGAGCTTGATTGTTTTTTTTTGAACCATAAATCGAGGTATCGATTACTTTCTCTACTGAGTTGTCAAAAAAAATCCCAAACTCTATCTTCAATTGTACATCACCAAAAACGATTAATATTACACAGAAGGGGCGTTCGGTTTAAAGGTCGTACTCATGAAAGAATAGATTTTATGGATCGTGAATTAAACACCCACATTTGCAATTCTTTATTAAATAATGTAAAGGAAGCTGTCTTTGGCTCAGTGGAGAGGAATCGTAAAATAGCAGTGGTTGTTTGTGTGAATGAAACAATGATAATGGTCATTAGGGAAACATTACAATAGTCATAAAATGTCCGACCTCACCATTCAATGTGCATTTGTGTTAAGCAGTTATCAATAATTTTATATTAATAGCGCCATAAATGTGCACTTAAACTCGAGTCACATAAGCTAACAGAGTTGTTTCACAAAACCGTTGCGGTTGTTCTGGTGTCGAGCTGTTCAAATCATGAGAGTTGTTTCACAAAAACAGTTGCGGTTATTACGGTGGTGAGCTGTTCAAATCGTGAGAGTTGTTTCACAAAAACAGTTGCGGTTATTACGGTGGTGAGCTGTTCAAATCGTGAGAGTTGTTTCACAAAAACAGTTGCGGTTATTCTGGTGTCGAGCTGTTCAAATCATGAGAGTTGTTTCACAAAACCGTTGCGGTTATTCTGGTGTCGAGCTTTTCAAATCGTGAGAGTTGTTTCACAAAACCGTTGCGGTTATTCTGGTGTCGAGCTGTTCAAATCATGAGAGTTGTTTCACAAATCCGTTGCGGTTGTTCTAGTCGCAATCTGCTTGAATCATAAGAAAGTCACATGTTCTGTAATGTAAGGTTATTCATGTTTCAAAACAAGTAGTTATAAGACGTAAATCAATCAGTTATTTTGAAAAGTTGTTAGTGCGTGTTAACTTGTTTCTATACTTTCCCTAAATCTTGCTTTTTAATTTCAAAATAGCTTTATCTACAATTTTCGCACAGAGCTACACAAAGCCTATCTGAGCATAGCCGTCAATAATTTTGAGCTGATAGAAGAAAGGAAGCATGAAAAAAGCACTCACTGTCAACTATTGTGCTACTTTTGTTTAGTTGAATAGTGTAAATTGACTGTCACTCTTATAGCGCACATCCACGGCCCTAAAATGTGAAGTGCGTTTTTACGTCAGACAGACGCGAACAAGAAATCCTCGGTTACACCAAGCAACGATAAAGATGTGTTCGGGTAGCCTCAAGTTTGTAACATTTTCCGTGTGTTTTTCTAAGAGGAGTCAGATAACTATCATTGTTCGAAAAGGACACTAATGTTTGCTATATGTTTCTGGAAGACGAGTGAAATAACTATCATTGTTCGAAAAGGACACTAATGTTTGCCATATGGTTCTGTAAGACGAGTGAAATAACTATCATTGTTCGAAAAGGACACTAATGTTTGCTATATGTTTCTGTAAGACGAGTGAAATAACTATCATTGTTCGAAAAGGACACTAATGTTTGCTATATGTTTCTGGAAGACGAGTGAAATAACTATCATTGTTCGAAAAGGACATTAATGTTTGCTATATGTTCCTGGAAGACGAGTGAAATAACTATCATTGTTCGAAAAGGACACTAATGTTTGCTATATGTTTCTGGAAGACGAGTGAAATAACTGTTATTGTTCGAAAAGGACACTAATGTTTGCTATATGTTTCTGTAAGACGAGTGAAATAACTATTATTGTTCGAAAAAGACACTAATGTTTGCCAAACGTTTTTGTAAGATGAGACAAATAGCTGCCATTGTTAAAAAGACACTAATATTTGCCATATGTTTCGGTAAACGACACTAATGTTTGTCATATGTTTCTGTAAGGTGAGTCAGATAATATCCATTGTTAAAAACGTCACTAATGTTTGTCATATGTTTCTGTAAGGTGAGTCAGATAATTTCCATTGTAGATGAATCAGTGGTGATTTAATGGAATTACAATGCTAAAAAATCCAGAGTTCGATTTCTCGTGGTGAACAGAGCGTAGATATCCCATTATTAGCTTTATGGTTGAACAACAACAGCGTTTAATATTTGCTTATCTGCTCCACAGAGTAATTGAAATTATACTTTTACGCCTCCAAATTTATATCATTTATTTAAATTATGTTTGTACAACAAGGAACAAGTCTTTTCTAGTCGTGATTTTCTGAATTAACTCAAGGAACAGCTGTTCGAACTATTTAATTAAGTTATAAGTGATATGTGGATTTTATAGAATGGTATTTATATAACATGATCAAATATTAAAAAGAGGAGTATCCATAATACCATTAAAATGAATCTTAAGAGTAAAGTCCACAAAAAGTAGACAAGATACAGTAATTAGGATAATTGGTAATGTCACGTTGAAATTCAGTCTTAGCTTTTGTAAACACCGATGTTTAACATTGATCAATTAAAACGTAAAGATGGATTAGAATAACAATTGTATAATGTTCAACTAGGACCGTTAATGATGGAAAACAACTTTAGATTAATGCTTCTCCCTATCTTAACAACAATCCTCATATCGATTATATGCAAGGTATTAGTGACTGACTGCGAAGCTGTCCCTTCGAAAAGTTCAATGCAGAAAGCAAACCTATCTTGTTAACGATGTATGTGAGCGACAACTTCGAAGTTAAGATTTGAAATTTTCTATCAGGAACATTTTTCTTGTATTCTTTTTTTCTTTCTTGAAATGAGTTGATGTTCACAACAAACCCACAGTGAAATCGTGCCTAGAATAAGTCATGGGAAAACAGGCATGAAATAGGATGAATTTGGTAGGCCTAATTGCACTCGTTAATATTGCTTTACATGCTCGTCCTTCATTAATGTAAATGGTACAGGTGTTTACACTTTTATTTCATACATCAGATAGTCATGAAGTGTCTTTCTAGTCGTTGCTTTTTTCTGTTTCCCCATCAAATAATGTATTTAGGAACAAATGAATTAAAAAGAATGCTTGTTGTTTCTCCCTAGGAATGAAGAATGCTTGTCGTTTCTTAGTCAGAATAAAGAGTTCTTGTCGTTCCTTAGTCGGAATGAAGAGTGCGTGTCGTTTCTTAGTCGGAATGAAGAGTGCTTGTCGTTCCTTAGTCGGAATGAAGAGTGCTTGTCGTTCCTTAATCGGAATGAAGAGTGCTTGTCATTTCTTAGTCAGAATGAAGAGTGCTTGTCATTTTTTAGTCAGAATGAAGAGTGCTTGTCGTTCATTACTCGGAATGAAAGATTGCTTGTCGTTCCTTAGTCGGAATGAAGAGTGCTTGTCGTTCCTTAATCGGAATGAAAGTGTTGTTGTCGTTTCTTTGTCGGAATGAAAGAGTGATTGTCCTTCCTTAGTCGGAATGAAAGAGTGCTTGTCGTTCATTACTCGGAATGAAAGAGTTCTTGTATTTCCTTAGTCGGAATGAAAGAGTTTTTGTCATTCCTTAGTCGGAATGAAAGAGTTATTGTCGTTCCTTAGTCGGAATGAAAGAGTTATTGTCGTTTCTTATATGGAATGAAAGAGTGCTTGTCGTTCCTTAGTCGGAATGAAAGAGTGCTTGTATTTCCTTAGTCGGAATGAAAGAGTTATTGTCGTTTCTTATATGGAATGAAAGAGTGCTTGTCGTTCCTTAGTCGTAATGAAAGAGTGCTTGTCGTTTCTTAGTCGGAATGAAAGAGTTATTGTCGTTCCTTAGTCGGAATGAAAGAGTGCTTGTCGTTCATTACTCGGAATGAAAGAGTTCTTGTATTTCCTTAGTCGGAATGAAGAGTGCTTGTCGTTTCTTATATGGAATGAAAGAGTGCTTGTCGTTCCTTAGTCGGAATGAAAGAGTTATTGTCGTTTCTTATATGAATGAAAGAGTGCTTGTCGTTCCTTAGTCGGAATGAAAGAGTTATTGTCGTTTCTTATATGGAATGAAAGAGTGCTTTTCGTTCCTTAGTCGGAATGAAAGAGTGCTTGTGTTTCTTATATGGAATGAAAGAGTGCTTTTCGTTCCTTGGTCGGAATGATAGAGTGCTTGTGGTTCCTT
>NW_013670249.1:31960-36745 GCF_000517525.1 Limulus polyphemus
GTGCTTGTCGTTCCTTAGTCGTAATGAAAGAGTTATTGTCGTTCATTACTCGGAATGAAAGAGTGCTTGTCGTTCATTACTCGGAATGAAAGAGTTATTGTCGTTTCTTATATGGAATGAAAGAGTGCTTGTCGTTCCTTAGTCGTAATGAAAGAGTGCTTGTCGTTTCTTAGTCGGAATGAAAGAGTTATTGTCGTTCCTTAGTCGGAATGAAGAGTGCTTGTCGTTCCTTAGTCGGAATGAAGAGTGCTTGTCGTTCCTTAGTCGGAATGAAGAGTGCTTGTCGTTTCTTAGTCGGAATGAAAGAGTTCTTGTATTTCCTTAGTCGGAATGAAGAGTGCGTGTCGTTCCTTAGTCGGAATGAAAGAGTTATTGTCGTTCCTTAGTCGGAATGAAAGAGTGCTTGTCGCTCATTACTCGGAATGAAAGAGTTCTTGTATTTCCTTAGTCGGAATGAAGAGTGCTTGTCGTCCCTTAGTCGGTCCTTTCTAGGTGGGCTACTTCATTTTGCAACACCCTGTACCCTTCATAAACAAGCAGGTTTGTGTTGGACAGTTAATTACATACAGACTCATTTATTAGGATCATTAGTGTTTTGGATCATCGAATGAAGAGGCTTACAATCACGGAACAACTGACTCACAGAAATCTCTTATGGAATAATTAGGTTCGATCATTGTAGTGTATTTCGGCTAAACGAATTAACTAGGAGCAAAAGGTTCACGAAGGAAGATGGATTTAAAAACGTAATTCATTCTTTAGGAGTAAAGTCTCTCATCAGGAAACTCTTTACGTAGAGTAGTGTCTGAGAAAATGCCATGTGTCCTGTGTACACTCTAGATATCCTTCACTCTAATCTCGGGGAAGGTAAATGATTGGACAGCCATGTGCTAGACATACGCCTAAAAGACCATTTTCGTTAACTATATGCAAAATTCACCTTTTTTTTTTTTCATCACACTATTCACAAATCTCGTTATCTTAAGATCTTCCGGAAATGTGTATAAACAGGGACTAGAAAAAATAAACAAGTTATTTTCTTTAACGTCTCTAGTAACCTTTTGAAGAACTTCCCTGATAACAAGAAACAATTTTCCAGACGAAAACAAATAACGTAATATCGTCAGTTAGTTTGTTATCTCTACTCGTTAACCGGTTTGAGATAAATTGGACGAAACTACTGCTTCAGCGTTATTAACTTAATTTATTGGAGAGCCTTGATATCCGTACAGCTAAGCAGAGAGGACAGACATACAGGGTAAGACAAAGCTGTCTGACTAATAAGATAGATACGTATGGATTTAACTTTTAAACAACAAAAAGCAAAGACAGACAGACAGAAAAAAAATATTAGTATATTACCTGGGTTTGATCTCTCAGGTTCACAAAAGTTGAGAACCGAATTGTCAACCATTCTGTAAAATATGTTTAAAATGTATGAAATCACTTGATGGACATTAGAACAATTTATGTTAATATATGAGAGATGACTGCCCACAACTGGCTACAGACGGCGGCCAGTAGGAGTTGAAACGTTGTGTGTCAAAGCACTCAACTCTTAACCCATAATTTGATATTCCGTAACGGTTACCTAGTTGGACATTTGCGTTTGGATCATGTGTGGTAGATGGAATATCCCCAACACCTCTAGGTGTTATGACCACAGACATTTTCTGTAACGAATTAATGGATAATGAGAGGAACTCATTGTTATTCACATAATACACATCTCAGTTCTGGTTTATATATATAAAACATTATATAGGTATACACTCTAAAAAACAACCAAAGAATATTATGATAATTATAATATTATAGGTAAGATCCACTGTCCTAAAATACTGTCCATTACACTGTCAAGTTTATTCAAATCAGGCTACAATTGTAAATGAACATTTGACCTGCCAAGTTCGAAGTTCATAAAATTTCATTTCCGCATTGAGTACGAGCACAAAGAACATCCGTACACCCACGATAAGTGTTTACAATTAGGTCCTGTTTTCCATTGCACTTATAGTGTTCAGAGCCACTTGACTGGATGCAAATCGTCTCTCAAAAACTATTGGCATGTAAATAAAACTCCTAAACTTGCGTTTCACTCCATTTTGTCTGTCCTTTTGAAAAACATATGTCGATCAGTTTAACATAATGGGTGTGAGCAGTATTATCTTTGAGTTTTATTGTAGGGTGTGTTTCATCTAATGTGTGAAATTAATGTCATCAAGTTTTATTGTAGGGTGTGTTTCATCTAATGTGTGAAATTAATGTCATCAAGTTTTATTGTAGGGTGTGTTTCATCTAATGTGTGAAATTAATATCATCAAGTTTTATTGTAAGGTGTGTGTTTCATCTAATATGTGACATTAATGTCATCAAGTTCGTTCACACCATCAATACTTACTCTACTCACACCATCAATGTTTACTCTGTTCACACCACCAATGTTTACTCTGTTCACACCACCAATGTTTACTCTACTCACACCATCAATACTTACTCTGTCCACATCAATGCTTATTTTGTTCACACCGTCAATGCCTACTCTGCTTACCCAATAAATGTTTACTTTGCTTACACCATCAATGTTTGCTCTGTCCACACCACCAATGTTTACTCTGTCCACACCACCAATGTTTACTCTGTTCACACCACCAATGCAGAGTAGCCAAACAATCTCACAGAAACATTCAGTCATACTTTATACAAGAAACTTATGAACACACATAAATATGTAGGTAAATATATGGGTGGTGGAATGGAAAGACATATGTAGATAAAGCATAGGAAGGGGAAATGAATAGACAAATACAGAGGCATGAGAAATGAACAGACATAAATAGATGAATACAGAGGTGGAAATAACATTTTAGTTAAGGAAGGCAATATGATAAGAAATAAATAGGTCAATCTAGTCAGTTGTAAATATTTTGTTAATGAACATGTGTACGTAATACCACAACTTTAAATGAAACAGGTCATCTTATGTTAGGGAAGGCAAAACATGCTCATGAAACTGGTCATATTTATGTTAGGGAAGGCAGAACATGCTCATGAAACAGGTCATCTTATGTTAGGGAAGGTAGAACATGCTCATGAAACAGGTCATCTTATGTTAGGGAAGGCAGGACATGCTCATGTAACATGTCATCTTATGTTAAGGAAGGCAGGACATGCTTATGTAACATGTCATCTTATGTTAAGGAAGGCAGGACATGCTCATGTAACATGTCATCTTATGTTAAGGAAGGCAGAGCATGCTCATGAAACAGGTCATCTTATGTTAGGGAAGGTAGAACATACTCATGAAACAGGTCATCTTATATTAGGGAAAGCAGAACATCCTCATGAAACAGGTCATCTTATGTTAGGGAAGGCAGAAGATACTCATGAAACGAGTCATGTTGTTTTATGAAATGAAGTTAAACTTATAAAACCTTAGGAATTAAATTGAATATTAATAGGATCAATTGAAATTTTATTTGTTAGGTTAAGATATTCTCTGTTAAGTAAATCAGTTAGCACCAATATTCAGTTACGGTTTTGAAATAACTTTATATTGTGCATTTTAAAACGTTTAGCGGTTTTAGTTCTGTCAAAAATAACGTTTCAACAATATCTGACGTCAGTTTATAAGAATTATAGTAATTTACACTAGTACTTGCCGTATGTATTTGTTGTAAAATATAAAGTTAATTTACTAGCTGTTGAGCACAAGGCTTAGCAATATGTCATCCGTGCTGTGCCCACCAGATGTATCGAAACTCGGCTTTTACCGTTATAATCATTCAGACTTACCACTGAGCCACTTGTGTGACTTATTTTAAACACATAGGTAAATGATTGGCTATCTTTTCCGTGCTAATCGGGGGTATCGAACACCGAATTTAGCGTTATAAGCTCTCAGACTTGATCTACTGAGGGATTAGGCTCCTGACAGCGTCAACTATAAATGACTTGTTTTGTCCAAAAGGATTTCAATGATTGTATCCACAAATGTGTAGGAATTTCTTTAAAAATATGACAATATTTGGTTTCTTTGAATATTTACTCGAAACAAAACCTTTATTCGTATCAGCACATTTATCCAAATATTTGCAAAACAAAGTAAACGTAAACTATATCTTTTATTTATAAAAAATACCTCGTATATCCTGAATATGTCACATAAAATAGAATTATGGTTGAGACACCATAAGATGTTGATATTCCTTCTGTTCTTTATCAGGCCACAGAAACACAAAAAAATCTCGAAAAAAAGTTTAATTCTATCTATAGATTCATCTGGAAATAACCGGGTGTAAAAGTTTTCCTTACAAACTGGTATGGCAGAAATATTGTTGTTTGTAACAAGTAAATTAGGAATTTATTGTTGGCGACTTATGTGCACGATTAGAGTAAAGACAATTTCTTTTCAGGCACATTGTGCTATTATATTAAGAGTGAAAAAAAAACACTTTTTTTTTGGCACAATGGGAAATAAAACCTTTGTTAGATATATAGGCCGGCTAGTTTCCGTTAACACAGTTACCATCATCAGGGATAATAAAACCTTTGTTAGATATATAGGCCGACTAGTTTCGGTAACACAGTTACCATCATCAGGGATAATTTTGTTAGATATATAGGCCGACTAGTTTCCGTAACACAGTTACCATCATCAGGGATAATAAAACCTTTGTTAGATATATAGGCCGACTAGTTTCCATAACACAGTTACCATCATCAGGGATAATAAAACCTTTGTTAGATATATAGGCCGACTAGTTTCCCTAACACAGTTACCAT
>NW_013670249.1:37495-55345 GCF_000517525.1 Limulus polyphemus
TAATAAAACCTTTGTTAGATATATAGGCCGACTAGTTTCCATAACACAGTTACCATCATCAGGGATAATAAAACCTTTGTTAGATATATAGGCCGACTAGTTTCCATAACACAGTTACCATCATCAGGAATCGAATAATATATTTTTGAACTTTCTGTAAAAAAACATGGCCCACAATTTCCATTTCCGCTGAATACCGGTGATAAGCTGAACTTACAAAACCACCTATACAAATAAAGAGTTTACGTAATGATCATCCCATCACAGACTTGTATATCCACTTACCACCCCTTACTGTCTATAATGCCTCTTCCAATTTCAACCAGTGTTACAAACTACCAATTTCTTCTTAATAACACACTTCTTTGTATTATTGATTATCTCTGGACCTTCCTATCATCGCTACTGTTAAAATCAGTATTATCATGATCACACTACTCCTGTTCCTTTACATGAACGTACTACTTCTGTTCCTTTAAATGATCACACAACTCCTGTTCCTTTACATGAACACACTACTCCTGCTCCTTAGATGAACACACCACTCCTGTTCTTTAGATGAACACACCACTCCTGTTCTATAGATGAACACACTACTCCTGTTCCTTTACATGAACACACTACTCCTGCTCCTTAGATGAACACACCACTCCTGTTTCTTTACATGATCGTACTACTTCTGTTCCTTTAAATGAACGTACTACTTCTGTTCCTTTACATGAACGTACTACTTCTGTTCCTTTACATGAACGTACTACTTCTGTTCCTTTATACTATCGCACTACTGATGTTTCTTTCCATCCCACCTACGCCATTATTTCCAAGTTCCTTCTTATCAACTTTTTATCAAGGATTTACTTATGTTTCATTCTATGATCACACCTCCCTAACCCTATCTTATCATTCCCGCGCCACTTATATTAATTTGTACCACTGCTTCTTTCCTGTCATCTTATCATCCTGTTATTTTCCTAGCTACAGTCAATCCAGCACTCCTGTTTCTTACTATCATAATATCGATTCATCCTCTCAAATCTCCTTAATGAATTAGTTCAAGTGACAAGTAGTAAACTAATTTATTAATATCACGTAGCAACGAGCGGTAATTCTAACAACGTATATCAATAGCTTGGGTTTGATATTGACTGAATATAACAAATAATAAAGATTTCCATTAATAGAAAACATTGGGTTTAATATTGACTGAATATAACAAATAATAAAGATTTCCATTAATAGAAAACATTGGGTTTGATATTGACTGAATATAACAAATAATAAAGAGATCCACTAATAAAAACCTTGGGTTTGATATTGACTGAATATAACAAATAATAAATATTTCCATTAATAGAAAACATTGGGTTTGATATTGACTGAATATAACAAATAATAAATATTTCCATTAATAGAAACCCTTGGGTTTGATATTGACTGAATATAACAAATAATAAAGATTTCCACTAATAAAAAACTTTGGGTTTGATATTGACTGAATATAACAAATAATAAAGATTTCCATTAATAGAAACCCTTGGGTTTTATATTGGCTGAATATAACAAGTAATAAAGATTTCCACCAATAAAAAACCTTGGGTTTGATATTGACTGAATATAACAAGTAATAAAGATTTCCATTAATAGAAACCCTTGGGTTTGGATTTCGTCCTCCTTACCCTTTCATATGCGTATCCTAGAAATTTGAAAATATATATGCTACACCTACTGTAACAACACTTAAACAGTTCACACTGTAACAGTAGTATGCAGGTAGTTTATATGAAGTACATAAGTGATTTACTATGTAGCAACAATACATGAGTAGTAGTTTACTACGTAGCAACGGTATGTGGGTAGCAGTTTTCTATGTAGCAAAAGTACATGAGTAGCAGTTTACTACGAAGCAACAGTACATAGATAGTAGTTTACTATATAGCAACAGTACATGGGTAGTGGTTTACTATATAGCAACAGTACATGGGTAGCAGTTTACTATGTAGCAACAGTACATGGGTAGCAGTTTACTATGTAGCAACAGTACATGAGTAGTAGTTTACTACGAGGCAACAATACATAGATATTAGTTTACCACGTAGCAACAGTACATAGATAGTAGTTTACTATATAGCAACAGTACATGGGTAGCAGTTTACTATGTAGCAACAGTACATAGATAGTAGTTTACTATATAGCAACAGTACATGGGTAGCAGTTTACTATGTAGCAACAGTACATGAGTAGTAGTTTACTACGAGGCAACAATACACAGATATTAGTTTACCACGTAGCAACAGTACATAGATATTAGTTTACTATATAGCAACAGTACATGAGTAGTGGTTTACTATATAGCAACAGTACATTGATGGTAGTTTACTATATAGCAACAGTACATGAGTAGTAGTTTACTATATAGCAACAGTACATGAGTAGTAGTTTACTATATAGCAACAGTACATGGGTAACAGTTTTTTACGTAGCAACAGTACATAGATATTAGTTTACTACGAAGCAACAGTACATAGATAGTAGTTTACTATATAGCAACAGTACATGGGTAGTGGTTTACTATATAGCAACAGTACATGGGTAGCAGTTTACTATGTAGCAACAGTACATGGGTAGCAGTTTACTATGTAGCAACAGTACATATATAGTAGTTTTCTATGTAGCAACAGTACATGGGTAGTTTACTCTGTTACAATGTAGTTTAAAATATAACAGTGTAATTAAAGTTTATTATATAGCAGCTGTTACAATGTAGTTTACCATATAAAAGTGTATTTAAAGATTATTATGTAGCAACTGTTACAATGTAGTTTAACATGTAACAGTGTTTTAAAGTTTATTATGCAAACTGTTACAATGTAGTTTACCATATACACTGGTATTTAAAGTTTATTATGTAGACTGTTACAATATAGTTTACCATATAACAGTGTATTTAAAGTTTATTATGTAGTAACTGTTACAATGTATTTTACCATATACACTGGTATTTAAAGTTTATTATGTAGACTGTTACAATATAGTTTACCATATAACAGTGTATTTAAAGTTTATTATGTAGTAACTGTTACAATGTATTTTACCACATACACTGGTATTTAAAGTTTATTATGTAGCAACTGTTACAATGTAGTTTACCATATACATTGGTATTTAAAGTTTATTGTGTAGCAACTGTTACAATTTAGTTTAACATATAACAGTATATTTGAAGTTTATTATGTAGTAACTGGTACAATGTAGTTTACCATATATATATTGGTATTTAAAGTTTATTATGTAGACTGTTACAATGTAGTTTAACATATACACTGGTATTTAAAGTTTATTATGTAGACTGTTACAATGTAGTTTACCATATGCATTGGTATTTAAAGTTTATTATGTAGTAACTGTTACAATTTAGTTTAACATATAACAGTGTATTTAAAGTTTATTATGTAGTAACTGGTACAATGTAGTTTACCAAATACATTGGTATTTAAAGTTTATTATGTAGCATACAAAGAGCAGATAGGTATTTTAACTGGTAAAAAGCTGTAAAGAATCACTGGACTAAGGATGTACTTGTTTCTTTAAATCATATCAATTGTTTGGCCTTGTGGTTTATACCTTCATCTTTAACCAAATATTTCTACATGCAATTAAATAGACAGAAATCAAGAGAGATAAATTAAAAAGTAGACAGATGGAAAGATGATATAGTACAAACGAACTAGGTAAATACTGGGTATATATATATATATTGAATATATGTATTTGACGTAAAATTTCTCAACGCTTTCAAATCCGCTAGTTGTCAGTAAAAATCACCTAGTGTGTTGACTTAAAAAAAAATGAAAACAATATCTTGGATTTTATTTAATCTATTATCGAACAGAAATCCTTCCTGACGTCCAAATACACACACACAAGTATCTTTTGTGTCCGGATATATAATTAAGTTTTAAGCGTTGCATTGTAGACTGAAATATCAAGCAACGTAAAGGAACTTAAAAGTTAGCTTTGTTTACAAAAGCTTTTATTTCTTGTTTTTTTTTTTATCGACAAGCCCACGCGTCATCACGAGGTGGTCAATTTCACTCCTCTCTCACATTGTCACGCACACGGACGACATGTTGAGAAAACAGGTAAAGAGTTCATAACTACAAGAAAGACGACAACAGTGTCTGTTATTGATCGACGTCCACCAAACTTCATGTTTCCAGCTTATGTTACAAGGTAATGGAGCAAACTGCGCCATTTCTTTGTTGTTTTAGCCATTGAATCAATGGAGCAAAATATGTGTATATATATATTTAAGTAATGTTTCGAGACATCGAATTAGGCTAACCCATCTAGTATCTTATTATTTTGTTTACAGAAGTTTCACGCAATACTCCAGACGGTTATCTGCACTTAGCCTATATAATTTTGAATTGATAGGACAGAAGAAAGGGAGCTAGTCAACATCATCCACCACTAACTCTTATAGGGCAACAATATACCGAAACTTTAAACCTTGAACCCTTCACTAGCCACTAGATTTGCTCGACCTATAAATATGTAAATTTCGAGTAACGTCGAAACAAAACGTTTTCTAAGCGTAACACAGATAGAACTCTTAATATCTACAATTTCCTATCGATTGGTCAAGAATTACTAGAAACTTAAACAGGTGACCTCTGACCTAATCAGAGAAAATTAAAGAAGTGTATTTGCACCGTCATCTTTGTCAGAGGTGAACCTTCTTTTACCTCTTTTCAATTTATTTAATTGATCACGGTACTCCCGTTGTGACCGCATTCTTCACATATGATGCACTGGTAACATTCTGACCATTTTGCGACCTTACCTCTCGTAGCTGGCTTTTCTGACATTTGTACACAGTTCTGAATGATTCGTACAACTGTTTACGAGAAGAATAAAATCGCATTTAAACAACTGATCGCCAGAAGCCAATTTTCAGCGAAACATCGCTCCCACTAACCCCACAAAAGTCTCTGTATTTTCGTGACCGTTCTCCGGTTGAACAGCGATAAGTTCATGGAGTTACAACGCTAAAATCCGCGGTTCGATTCCCCTCGGTAAAAACAGCAGATTGTCCAATGTGGCTTTGCTCTAAAACAATGACTTACTCAACATTGTTCGATTCGTCGTAAGATATTCTGATAAACTTGTTGCAGGAAGTACAACAACATTCTGGATTTAAATTGTTAATAATCGCGATCTAGTTAAGTCAGAGATTACCTGTTAAAAATGTAGACATCCTAATTTATATAAGTTTTAACACGTAAAGCCTTTGTGATTGGAATATTATGATACACTCTTATAATTCTTGGAAATCCCTAAACGGCTAGATAAAGAATAATATAATATAATAGGCATAATTCTAATGTTTTATGACAATTATAATTAATTACAACCATTCTTTGCATACTTTGAAAAAAAGCGTTTACGCCATAACAACTGTTTTTGTAACAAACGGTTTATATAAATGGTGTTTCGTCCAACACTGCGTTTGTTGTGTATGGATTGTGGCCAAACGCGTCGTTGGCAATGGGTATGGCGAACACATGTGGTTGGAATGCTATTGTCATACGCTCTCTTTAGTTTTTGTTTGTTTGCAATTAAGCACAAAGCTACACAATGGGCAAACTGTGCTCTGCCCACCATGGTATCGAAACCCGGATTCTAGCGTTGTAATTCCGCAAACATACCGCTGTGCCACTGGGGGGAGGGGGCTTGCAATGTTAAAAAATACAATAGGCCTAATAAAAGTGTATAATGACAAGGAAATTAATGTCTACGTGGAAACATGGTAACTTTCTATGAAGTTAATACGAAGACTGCCATCGAATGATTAATCTGAGGGATTCCAACAGTTGCAATCAATAATTGGATGATTTCATGGACTCAAAGACACACTGCCACTGATAGGTTAATCCAAATAAGTCCTGTATATGCCGCCTTTAATTAGGAAGTTTGAAATATTTGAGCTGACATCACAATGGCACTTATATGATGAGAACGTTTTAAAACTTTTTCAAAATTTTTGTTAATATGATACGCAAAGATCTGGTTTCTCATTTGGAATTCTAATGAGGCAACGAATGTATATATATATTGTTTATTTGTAATTTACTCTCCGTAATTTATAAAGTTTATAGCCTTTAGAAGTACTGAGTACATTAGAATAACACGAGATAATTTAGTTTTCAGTTTCAAAAATCACAAAGTAGAACTTACCAGAAAAATGATTCACAACGTCTGTTAGTTTTATGAAGTGATAAGCTCTTGTCTGTATGAGTTTTATTGCTCACGCACGGAAATGACTGATTTGAATCTCCGGGGTTTACTTATGTGCCTACAGGCGTTTTCCCGAATCATAAAATCGCTTTTTGAAGCTCAATAAAGGTTACAAGACTCAAAAAGAAACACTGGGAATACGTCGTGCTAATAGATTAATGGAGTGTTTGTTTGTGTAATTTTTACGTTATCGAAACAAACTAATTTCATCGACGAATAAACGAATAGTCTATTCTTCAATCAAACAAAAAAAAAGGAAAATAATACCTTTCTCGACATCTTGCGAAGAACGTTTGATTTTTGTATTTATGGAAAAGGTGTGTTCAAAGTATTGATAACCAAGTGCTTAGAACTACAGAATATTAGTTACAACCCATGATAACATTGCTAGAGTTACATTTAAAAACCATGCCAGTAAATAACTTTAGTAGCCCATCCATTTTTTTCTCTCCAAAGATAGAAATATCGATTTTAAACATCTCCAACATGGTAACTTTTTTACATACTCTGTCTGCATGTATAGAGGGAGCAGAAGGCTTAATGAGAAAGAAGTATAGATATACAGGACGAAGATTGACAGGTAGATAACACGTAGCTTTGTGTTAATTAAAGCAGAGATTCTGAACTGGCGGATGCAGTATGTATAGGTTCATTTGGTGGGGGACATCAGTATGGATGTTGAAAATTCTGGGGAGGAGCTTGTTCTAAAAAACCTGGGGAACCACTGAATTAAAGTATTAATATATTTGTGATGGTATTGTGAACTTAGTTCCTTAGGATAAATATCATTACACAGAATACATGGTTAAATAGGTCACTTCGTACCGGGTTTTATAGACAGAATACATAGTTAAATGGTCATTTCGTACCGGTTTTTATAGACAGAATACATGGTTAAATAAGTCACTTCATGCCGGGTTTTATAGACAGAATACGTAGTTAAATAAGTCACTTCATACCGGGTTTTATAGACAGAATACATGGTTAAATAGATCACTTCGTACCGGGTTTTATAGACAGAATACATGGTTAAATAGGTCACTTCGTACCGGGTTTTATAGACAGAATACATGGTTAAACGGTCTCTTCATACCGGTTTTTATAGAGAGAATACATGGTTAAACGGTCTCTTCATACCGGTTTTTATAGACAGAATACATGGTTAAATAGGTCACTTCGTACCGGTTTTTATAGAGAGAATACATGGTTAAATGGTTATTTCGTACCGGGTTTTATACACAGAATACATGGTTAAATAGGTCACTTCGTACCTAGTTTTATAGACAGAATACATGGTTAAATAGGTCACTTCATACCGGTTTTTATAGACAGAATACATTGTTAAATGGTCATTTCGTACGGGTTTTATAGACAGAATACGTGGTTAAATGTGCACTTTGTACCGGGTTTTATAGACAGAATACATGGTTAAATGGTCATTTCGTACAGGGTTTTATAAACAGAATACGTAGTTAAATAAGTCACTTCATACCGGGTTTTATAGACAGAATGCATTGTTAAATAGGTCACTTTGTACAGGTTTATATAGATAGAATAGATGGTTAAATGGTCACTTCGTACCGGGTTTTATAGACAGAATACATAGTTAAATAGGTCACTTCGTACCGGTTTTCATAGATAGACTATATGGTTAAATGTTCACTTTGTACCGGTTTTTATAGATAGAATATATGGTTAAATGTTCACTTTCGTACCGGTTTATATAGATAGAATATATGGTTAATGTTCACTTTTTACCGGTTTATATAAATAGAATA
Organism: Limulus polyphemus; assembly: GCF_000517525.1. NCBI lineage: Eukaryota > Metazoa > Arthropoda > Merostomata > Xiphosura > Limulidae > Limulus > Limulus polyphemus. The sequence continues at coordinate 45,571 of NW_013670249.1, forward strand.
GATGGTTAAATGGTCACTTCGTACCGGTTTTTATAGACAAAATATATGGTTAAATGTTCACTTTGTACCGGTTTATATAGATAGAATAGATGGTTAAATGGTGTTTTCGTACCGGTTTATATAGATAGAATATATAGTTAAATGTTCACTTTGTACCGGTTTATATAGATAGAATTGATGGTTAAATGGTGTTTTTGTACCGGTTTTTATAGACAGAATATATGGTTAAATGTTCACTTCGTACCGGTTTATATAGATAGAATATATGGTTAAATTGTCACTTCGTACCGGTTTATATAGATATAATAGATGGTTAAATGGTGATTTCGTACCGGTTTATATAGATAGAATAGATGGTTAAATGGTGTTTTCGTACCGGTTTATATAGATAGAATTGATGGTTAAATGGTGTTTTCGTACCGGTTTATATAGAGACAATACATGATTAATAAATATCAATAGACAGAATACATGGTTAAATAGGTCACTTCGTACCGGTTTTTATTATTTTCTTGGGCTCAAATATACGTACATACACGTTTTAGAAATAGCTTCAAATTAAGGACAAATTGTTCTTTAAACATTTCTTAATTACTAATAATTCCATCACCATAGTTCCGTCAGCATCTCTTAAAACGTCTGGGAGAAAGTATCTAAAAATAAATATTTCTCTCATAAAAAATCCAGCATTTTTAACTCTTACCGGTTACTTATTCAAAACCTTATCACCCCTCTTTCTTTTTTATAACATACACGTCTAAACAATCAGCGTCTCCTCGTCCAAATGGTGAGCAAGGAAGATCCAATGTTTCTGAGGGGGTGATCAGTGCTGAAAAACAACATATGCTTATAAACCTTTATTTGATCTATACTATGATCTGATTTTAAGAGATAAGAAATATAATTATTGCTCACTAGAGTAGGATAGTCTGTTCTTGACATCACAATTATTTTACTCTTATTTTCATCAAGAAATAACTCGTGATGTATATGTTGATTAATTTATTTTCAGTAAAGGTTTTTGTAAATTTCTAAGTACATTGTAAGTAAATCAAAAAAGTTTGGAGTGCATGATACTGACACTTAATGACATAGATATAAGATTCGGGTCGAACCACAACAAAAATATTGTATTTATGGTTTTTTTTTATGGAAAATAAACCAAACTCCTTGATTAATAGTCTATTTCAAACTTAATATAAATTGGTTCTAAAGATGTGAGAATTATACTGTAAATACGTCCTTTGGTTTTTATTAAAACGTCTTGAAGCTCAAGCATCTTTTTTGGCTAGCTTTATTTTTAGTGCACTATATCTAGCAATGTAGTATGTGAAAAATAACTGAGAAGTTTTACAACTGGTATTATTATCGGAGGAAACATCTTGACTTGACAAAGGTTGGTAGTATTCTAGAACACAGCTAGGAGGAAACATCTTGAATTGACTAAGGTTAGTTAGTATTCTAGAACACAGCTAGGAGGAAACATCTTGAATTGACTAAGGTTGGTAGTATTCTAGAACACAGCTAGGAGGAAGCATCTTGAATTGACTAAGGTTGGTAGTATTCTAAAACACAGCTAGGAGGAAGCATCTTGAATTGACTAAGGTTGGTAGTATACTAGAACACAAAATAAACGTTTTAATTGCCTAAGGTTGGTATTATTCTAGAACACAAAATAAATGAAGTGTTTTTAAGTTGATTAACGTTTGTAACTATCTTAGGATAAGACTATTAATGTGGTACTACAACTAACCTGCTTTAATTATCTTGTCATCTGCGGTCGTTTCCACTTCGGCTTAAAGGAAAGTTTCGGGAGATCACGTGGTCTTCACTTGCCACATCAGCACAGTTTCGGTCTATCCAAAGATATAAAAGTTATTGTGTTAACGTACACTGCAACAAACATATGTCTCACCTCATAAAGTAAAGCATAAACATCCAAAAATGTACTATTTTAGAGAGCAAAAATCTCCAAAAACTTAATATAAAACTATCTTGTGAAGAACAACACCTATCCCCCCCCCCCAAGAACAAAACATAACTACTCAATGTAGAAGGCAACAACTGTTTCCAAGAAACAACTCTAATACATTTTATAACTCCAACAATGCGTCTCAATATTAGTTTAACAAACATTGAAATAATAGGATAATAACGTTACGTTTTATACCTGGTATAAAATGTAACGTTATTATCCTATTATTTCAATGTTTGTTAAACTAATATTGAGACACATTGTTGGTCCAACAATGCGTCTCAATATTAGTTTAACAAACATTGAAATAATAGGATAATAACGTTACATTTTATACCTCCAACAATGTGTCTCAATAGAGGACTGCCATCAGGTTTATCGAGGGTAGTCAATAGAGGGGATGCTCCACCTGGGGTGTCATCGGCAGTTAATTCCTTCCCCTCGGGTCTGCGTAAAAAATACAAAGGCAGTTTTTTAATGTCTCTCAATACCTCCTTGTGGGTTTAATGCCTGTTAGGTCTATCCTGTATTTCTTGTTATATAATTTAGACCCGTTGATAAAGTTTACGAATTACAGCTCCCTTAAGGATATTTGATATCCACTAAAGTTACCAATTTTTCTGAAAGTTCTCCGATTATACGTATAACTAGGATATATACATTTGTACTGATGTCTTGCCTTAAATGATTTAGCGTATTTCATTGACAAATAACGTAATACTCACATTTGACGTTGCACTAAATCTGTCTTTCTGTTTCCTGAAAACAAACACCAACACAATTTAAGTCCACTTTTTTAATCACTCCTTTTTTTTTTACAATTGTCATTAAGATTAAATTTCATATGTAAGAACATAAGACTGAAATTTATCTTTAAGTCAATGTAGGTAGTAAATTATGTGTAGTGACGTCTTGAACAATTGTTAATGTTACTATAGTTATTTGCTCAAAATAAATTACCGATTTTCATGGCAACCAGCAACATGGCGTCTCCAAGCTCAGCCGAGACAGATTATAATAAGTTTATCTCTGCTCTCTTGCACGCTTGGAATGGAGTAGCATTCTAACAAGGGTAAATTAGCGCTATTGAATAAATAGCTTCAAATATTTAAGATAAATTTCCAAAGATAATACAGTTAGGTTGTTATAACTTAAACATAGTTTCGGGAAATTTCTCGAACTTTTAACCTCAGTTATTCAAATTGAAGGATTCCTTGTTACAATTCATTAATGATTATCACATCACTGTTTGTTGTGGAAAATATTTCATATAAATATTACATCATTGGTCGTTGTGGGAAGTACATCATATAAATAATACATCACTGGTTGTTGTGGAAAATATTTCATATAAATATTACATCATTGCTTGTTGTGAGAAGTATTTCATATAAATAATACATCATTGGCTGTTGTGGAAAGTATCTCATATAAACAATACATCCCTGGTTGTTGTGGAAAATATTTCAGATAAATATTACATCATTGGCTGTTTTGGAAAGTATCTCATGTAAACAATACATCCCTTATTGTTGTGGAAAGTATTTAACATAAACAACACACCATTTACTCTTATGGAAAGTATTTAACACAAACAACACATCATTTACTCTTATGGAAAGTATTCAACACAAACAAAACATCATTTACTCTTATGGAAAGTAGTTAACACAAACAACACATCATTTACTCTCATGGAAAGTATTTAACACAAACAACACATCATTTACTCTTATGGAAAGTATTTAACACAAAGAACACATCATTTACTCTTATGGAAAGTATTTAACATAAACAACACACCATTTACTCTTATGGAAAGTATTTAACATAAACAACACACCATTTACTCTTATGGAAAGTATTTAACACAAAGAACACATCATTGACGTACCGTTGTATAATCAAGTTAAATGTAAACTTCTTATTGTAATTATTTGAACATCATTTTCATGATTATAATTAATTTACCTGTTATCAAACATTAGTATTAGGCCTATTAATTTTTATAATTTCGCAATCTATATCTAGTCCCTTAAATATACAATGCAGTGTTAAAACTACAATAGGTTTAATACTAAATTATGATGACAAATGAAATTAATTGGTTTACAACCATACCTGAAGCGCCTAATTCACGTTAATATTTGACCAACAATAAATACTCATTATTGACGACATATGAAGACTAGAATTCATCAACAATAATAGAATTCAATACTTTGAGTTAACAATCCTAATATCATATAAAAACACAATTCTATTCTAACCAAAAACAGTTCGTATTCTTAGTAGTAAATGAATCCTGAGGGATCGGACTTCTGTGATTGTTACGTATAAACTCAGATAAAACAGCTTCTGATCGTACCTCGCATTCGTCGTTTAAGCAGGACGGCAATCAAACAGGTTACTAAGACCACCACTAGAACTACTAACCCCCCAGCAACTCCCGCCACAATGACGAGATTCTCTTCTCTCAGCAACAGCTGGACCCATCCTTCCGGCGCTAAGTGAGGAAAAACCGTAAATGAAGCAGGATTCATTAAAGGTCATTAAGATTATAGCTGGGGTCGTTAAGTAAACACATTATCTATACTACCGTTTGAGATCTGGCTGCCGAACCTTGTTTCAATAAGGATAAATATCATTGCTTAAGTGAAAAACACTCTCTTTATTGTGTATCGTGTTTATTTTATTTGTTTTATAAAATAGGCTTAATAGGCAGTTAGCAACGGTTTAATGAAAATTTCGAAGGTTAAAAACGTTTCCTCGTTTCTAATCTTTTCGAATTCCAAAGGGTTCAACTTTATAGAAAACGTAACATCTTGAAACAACAAGAATTATTGAAATATGATAGATTAAAATGTGAAATATTTAAGTAATCTTATTACACTTTACTATATTTTCTTTTCATCTGGTAGATATACACATTTTTACCATAGTTACACCCGAAATACGACACTCAACACTACATACTGATAAAAGTGTACATACATAAACATTGAAATTGAAAATATTAATACATATTTTTTGTCGCTTCTTTAATTTAACTGAAACAATTAATGTAATTAATGTTTTCAGTTTAACTTGTTACAGTTGACTGTTTGTTATTAAGCAAAAACTACACAATATGCTATCTGTGATCTGCCCATCGAGGGTATCGAAACCCGATATTTGGCGTTGTAAGCTGTAACTCATTACTGAGCCATCGGGGAACTAACTTGTAACAAATGAATATACTTATCACTGTACACTGTTATGCCCCCCCCCATTAGATCAGCGATAAGTCTGAAGGCTTATAACGCTAAAAGCAGGGATTCGATACCCGTGGAAGGCACAGCCATTGTGTGGCTTTGCGCTTAACAACAACATAGCTATGAGATGTTAAAATTTCTCCCTAATACACATGATGCAATAATGTTATTATTATTGTTGATATTACTAATTTTATATATATATATATATATACATTCCAATAGCTATTTAACTATATAACTAAACGCTGTATTGTTTCCAACATGCAATAAAGTTTGATTGTTTAACCACTCTTAAGCCTTATTCTGCTGTTTACAAGAATTTAAACAGAGAATATAAAAGAGATTCAAAACGTCATATAATTAGCCACTTTCCTATGAATATTGTTTCAATCAGTGTAAACGTAATATAGGTTTGGTTCTAACGGACTGCTCGTGCCTCTTTCTACGTATCGACCTGAGGAAGGGCTCAGTAAAGAAGCGAAACGTCGTTTCACTGTATAGAAAAAACAAACTTCTACCACAGCTACCAACGAAGTTGTCGTTGCTCGACTTTATGTCTATAAGAACGATTTATTTATTTATTCTGAATATTATGAGAAACATCACATACACGGAAAGTCGGTGAGAGGGACGTAACACGGATCGGACTGGCCAATCACATTCGCTGCAACACAGGAGTAGCTACTGGTGCTGCTTGACCTTTCTTTAGAGAGCTTCAAGACGCTGTGACTAGCTCCATCAGTCACGTGGTAAACATGGACAGTCGAGTTGTTCCTGTACCACGTGAAGTTCACGACACCAGGTTGGGAATGGGCCTGACAGGTTAAAATCAGGGTTCCAGACTGGTCGTATCCTCTTCTTATCATGCACTCAGGCTTATCTGTTCGTAGAAAAGCAAAGTTTACATTAATACTGTTCACATAGATTAGAAGGAACAAATATACTTGAAGAGATATCACACCAAAGGTTTGAAATTTACCTTTTAATAAAGTTGAATTATATCAGTATTCTGTCGAGATTTCTTATCAGAATTAAACTCATAAATTAACCGTCGTGTGTTGATGATAATCCGTCATCCGTTCTCCGCAATATCATTATTCTCCAGAATTACACACTGAACGTTCACTTGAATTAAGAGTAATCACAAGGGTTATGGTTTCTAATTAAGAGAGGAACGTACCCAGCAATCAGCACATCCACCGGCGCAACAAGTAAATATTGCAACTGATTACAAGGTTGATAAATTAATGGTCTTTAATAGAACACACGGTTGGAAAATAATACACTGAGTCTTCTCGGCTTAAAACAGTGCAATCTTGTGTATTGCAGGGCATTTAATTCTTCGAAGTTCTAGCGGTAACACGTGGTATTAGTACACAATAAAAAAACATCATATTGTATCATGAGGTCAACTCAGGTGCTCAGTAAAAATACAAACTTACGATTTATACTGACTTAGTCAAAGTAAAAAAATCACACAAGATGAATATTCGGAATACTATCTAGATTCGCTGTTAATCCAAAGAAACAACTCAGAAATTTAACTACAGAGTAACAAATATATAAATCAAAGAAAAGCCACTCACGAAGAACCCGAATCACAGCCGCGGTTTTCGCTCTACCGTGTCTGTTGCTGACAACACATGTGTAGTTTCCCGCCATTTCCTTAGACAAAGACGAATTAAACGACAACACCGGACCTTGGGAAACAGGTTCGCCTTTCTGGAGCCAAATGTATTCTCCATCGGGATGAGCAGAGGCTGAACACACCAGATCCTCCGGGACCTCTCCCTCCAAAATCTCCAGCTGAACCATCGAAATCTTGATGTCCTCAGGAGGATCTGAAATAGTGTAATCAATACCATTAGGTTGCACGTTCTCCCGACGGGACAAGTCCTCTAAAACCCAAGTTACGCACGGTACAGAAGAGTCGAAAACACTGCAATAAACATTTGGGATATGCAAAAATGAAACCAAAACTAACACGTTTCACTCCCGTGGTGGCAATTTGTGATGTTTTAGGATCGAATCTTATTTTGTTTTTCTGAGTATGTTAGTGTTGTATTTTTAATATTCCAAAGTGTTTGAACATTTTATCGTCTTCTAGATGGTTTTTCGGTACGTTCTTGTGGATGAGATTAATAATATAAACATTTATAAAATGGCAGCTTTCGCTTGTTTATCAAGAGAAATAGTCTTTGCTTGTACCTATCCAATACCAGTAAGAATTTTCATCGCGATACCTATCTTTCATAAACGATTTTCTTTCCAATGACTAGTTGTCTTACAGAGTAACACAGTTTTACAGGTGTTCTTTTCTTCTTTTTTATGAGTTTTTGCTGCAACAAAAAACCAGTCAGCAATAGTGTGAAGATGATTACACAATACAGATCACCACACCTTAAGACAAAGAAACTTGCATTGGATGATATTCACTATTATCGATCTAGCAAAGTACTAGATCTGTCTAGGTCTGTGTTCATCTGTTGTTGTATATTAACCAGATCAAACTACTAGATCTGTCTATGTCTGTGTTCATCTGTTGTTGTATATTAACCAGATCAAACTACTAGATCTGTCTACGTCTGTGTTCATCTGTTGTTGTATATTAACCAGATCAAGCTACTAGATCTGTCTAGGTCTGTGTTCATCTGTTGTTGTATGTTGACCAGAGCAAGCTACTAGATCTGTCTGTGTTCATATATATATATATATATGTTTATCCCAGATTCCTGAGTTTAAAAAGCCAAATTAATATTTACTTCTAATAGTAACATAATTATTGTATTATTTGTGGCACGACTTGTTCATTAATCTATAATATTAAGACTTGAGACTTTGCGTTTAATCACTAATTGAACAACCACGTCCTTTAGAATATTAAATGCTAATACACAATTTAAGACCGATTATTGTTCTTGTTCAGACGTTCTGGGACACCTTCAACCTGAAGTGATTAACAACTAATACGCTTGTGCTGTTTCAGAAGGGAAGGAAACATAATTACTAGACAAGGAGAACATGAATTTGTACTTACATTCTAGACGGAAGATCATGCTGCTAGAAACGCCTTTACCCACTTTATTAGCCGTAGTTTTACAAGTGAAGTTGTTGAAGTCAAAACTCAGGGAAGGCAGGAGACTCATGTTCCAAGATAAAACACTAATTACAGACTTGAATGTGTTCCTCTCGATGTCTGGTGGTTGTTCAACCGTTTCACTGAAGAAAAACTTCGAACCATTGAGGTTCTCATCATTTCTATACCACATGACGTCACATAAAGGTTCGCACTCCACCCTGCACCTTAAGTTTACAGTGTGAATATTTCGTAGAGCACCCCCTATGGCAGGTAACTTCTCCACAAACCTGGGAGGTGCTATGTGAAAAATACATTTTATGAATGATACCATGAAATGGTATTAGTTTACGGTAAAAAAATTATAAATATGTATCAAGTTGTGCACAGAAAACCGCTGTACAGAAAGCTAGCTTTCAGTAATTCCTCTTAATGTTGTCTTTACAATTAATACAGAATTATGGGTCAGGAAATATTGGGTCGACTATTAACTTTCTGTCTTTAGAGCTAATGCAAAGCCATGGGGAAAATTTGTTTAACTTTTTAATTCTCAGTTCAAATAAATCACACATGTACCTATAAACTCATACATTTCTATCTCAGTAGGTGATAGAGATACACGTGACACATTCATTACTTATCTCATAACTCTTCGTCCAAATAAATAACACTGAGACATAGAACAAGTGTATTTAACTCATAACTCTCTGTCCAAATAAGTAACACAGAGGCATAGTCATAGGTCAATAAAATATGTCTAATATTTTAACTTTCCGTCTGAGTAACCAATTGTAGGATAGGAAAACATACTTAAGTCTTAAGCATCGTGACCAAATTCAATTTGTGGAGCGACACAATTTGTCGGGGGAGCTATCCTACCATTAAGCTCTTACCAAAGGCATCCAGATGGTAAAGGACTGAGCTTCCAATCGCCACTTCATTCACTGCAGAGCAAGAGTAATTGCCTTCAGTCGCCACCGAAACGGGCTCGCTGATATATAAATTAGAAGTGGAATTCAGCACCACGCCATCTTTTTCCCAGTGATAAAAACCAGCCAGCGGAAATCCCAGGTCACTGACCTCACAGTACAAAGTTACTGGATGTCCTTTAACTATTCTTTGGTCTGGAGGTAGCACTGTAGCAACACCAGGGGGATCTGAAACACCAAATTCAAAGATTTTGATGTCGAATTCTGCGACATCAACATAGAAACCTAGTCTGCTAAAAAAAAGTAGTGGATTTTGAAAGAAAAAAAAGAAACTCCTCTCGAAACATTGTTTATAAACAATAAATCTTCTTGAACCATTGTTTATAAACAATAAATCTTCTCGAAACATTGTTTATAAACAATAAATCTTCTTGAACCATTGTTTATAAACAATAAATCTTCTCGAAACATTGTTTATAAACAATAAATCTTCTCGAAACATTGTTTATAAACAATAAATCTTCTTGAACCATTGTTT
>NW_013670249.1:56301-58229 GCF_000517525.1 Limulus polyphemus
TTTACACATGTTAGCTATAATGTAGCAAGATTTTTATAAATGTTCGTACACGACAGTGTTTAGTACTAATGATAAAATAAAATATATTGATAAGTTAAGACAGTGTTTAGTACTAATGATAAACTAAAAGATAATGATAAATTTTAGACAGTGTTTAGTACTAATGACAAACTAAGAGATAATGATAAGTTTTAGACAGTGTTTAGTACTAATGATAAACTAAAAGATAATGATAAGTTAAGACAGTGTTTAGAACTTATGATAAACTAAGAGATAATGAAAAGTTTTAGACAGTGTTTAGTTGTAATGATAAATTAAGAGATAATGATATGTTAAGACAGTGTTTAGTACTAATGATAAACTAAAAGATAATGATAAGTTAAGACAGTGTTTAGTACTAATGATAAACTAAGAGATAATGATAAGTTTTAGACAGTGTTTAGTTGTAATGATAAACTAAGAGATAATGATAAGTTTTATACAGTGTTTAGTTGTAATGATAACAAACTAAGAGATAATGATCTGTTTTAGACAGTGTTTAGAACTTAAGATAAACTAAGACTCTAATATTAACTAAACAGTAGTTGATCAGAGCTCACATTGCACTATCAACCCCTCAGAGGAGGACATCGAACTCCAGCCGGCCTCGTTCAACCCCTGACAGGAATAGTTACCAGTGAAATGTCTCTTAACTCCTACGAAGATCAACCTGCTGACTGTGCTTTCTTCCAGAAACTTCCCGTCCTTGTACCAGTTCACTCCGGTAAGGTTTTTAGGGTTACCTTCCAAGGTGTCGCACGTTAGGAACACAGAGGAGTTCGTTCCCTCTATAGCTATGGGAGGGTTTATTATCAGACTGACTTGTGAAGGATCTAGGATATCAATAAAATATATTAAGTTATATACGGATATATAAGTATCTGATCTTTTTGTGTTGTATTTATTTACTTGAGACACTCGAAAAATATAGTTACTTGATTTTTACGTGGTAAGAATTATTTAAAATATGTGTTGTAAATAAAACAATCTGCGCTTATAACAGTTGTAAAAATATATATATAGAATATCGTAATATTTTGTATAGATTTTAATTAAATTGGCTGTGGAGTTAAAACGCTCTGTTCTGAGTTATTAAGAGTTTGTAAGTGAAAGTAAAGAATTATTCATTACATAAAACATCCAAATGCACAAAATTGAAAGACGTCCCTCTTCCGTAAGCGTTTTTCACTTGGCAGCTATAAACCCCGGCATCCTCTCGTCTGACGCTTTTGATGTCTAACTTCGGTATAGGGTTTTTAGTTAGACGAAAACGCTCTGTCCGAGCTTGAGACAGAATTCTGTTGTCTTTGAACCACACGATCTCTGTCACGTTCGGTGGATTGGCGTTGAAATAGCAAGTTAAGACGGCTTCGTCAGACTCGTTCACAGGATAGTATCCTCGGGGTAACACTTCGACCGCTGGAGGAACTGTAAACCAAGAGAAAGTTATCTAATTCTACTAATAAAGCTTTCTTTTTAACACTTCAGAAAATCTTCAAAAATTTATCATTTCAGTGTACAAAAGTGAATTATAATATCTCAAGCCTTGTCATAGCTTTTGAAAAAAATATTTGCAGCTCCAAAGCCAAACAAAGGCATGTTTTTTTTTATAATTAATATTTTCTGTTGTTTAAGTCTAGCTAGTTTTCAAAGTAGTTTGAGAGGTTTTTTTGAAGTGTTTTGAGAAGATGTTATTGTTTATAAACAATGGTTTGAGAAGATGTTATTGTTTATAAACAATGGGTTAAGAATATTTATTGTTTATAAACAATGGTTTAAGAAGATTTATTGTTTATAAACAATGGGTTCAAGAAGATTTATTGTTCATAAACAATGGGTTAAGAAGATTTATTGTTTATAAACAATGGTTCAAGAAGATTTATTGTTCA
>NW_013670249.1:58831-64860 GCF_000517525.1 Limulus polyphemus
TATCTATTGCTACATTATAGCTAACATGTGTAAACCCTCTGTTGCTACATTATAGCTAACATGTGTAAACCCTCTGTTGCTACATTATAGCTAACATGTGTAAACCCTCTGTTGTTACATTATAGCTAACATGTGTAAACCCTCTGTTTCTACATTATTACTAACATGTGTAAACCCTCTGTTGCTACATTATAGCTAACATGTGTAAACCCTCTGTTGCTAAATTATAGCTAACTTGGATAAAACACCTTGTTGCTACATTATTAATAACTTGTATAAAACACCCCGCTACTAAATAATAGCTGACTTGTATAAAACACTCTGTTGCTACATTATTAATAACTTGTCCAAAACACCCTGTTGTTACATTATATCTAATGTGTAAAAACACCTTATTACTACATTATAGCTAGCTTGTGTGAACCCCTACTGCTACATTGTTACTAACTCGTGTATCAACATAATTTTAGGTTTATTTCTTAAGTGTTATTCTCTCACTTATCGTCATGGTTACATATCGGAGAGGGAAATATATTCTATCAATATCGAAACCTTACTGATCTTTGATTAAGATGCTATAACCTCAGCTTCTCATTCACGCAAAAAAAAAAAATGCCTGACTTTCAGGCTTCAGTTTTATTGGCAGTAAATGTGTTTAAGAAAATTAATTTGAGTAATATCCATGTAAGAGGGAAGGTTTTGATTTTTTATTACCTTATTTCGTAAATTTAAATGCCTCAGATATAAAACGCTATGTATTCAAATTTGATGACGAGGAACCCACTTTGAGACTAATAATGGCTAGAGACGGCTTGAATGGGTAATGAAGAAAAACTTTAATATAAGTTTAACATAACAGCAAATGTACAACGTTTCGACAAGGTTTTGTCATCATGTTATGTGTTCAACATGCAAAATCTTCGGCATATAATTATACTTCATATTCAGACTTAAAATGCTTCTCTCTATAAACTGATGGATCTCTTCTTATCATAATCAATCACTCTGAGACAGCTACATTTCAAGTAATATTTTTCGTTTACTTAAAGGAAACTCTCTGCAAAAAAAAAAAGGAATATTTTTTTATAAACTGTTTATAAGAGTGGTTAAAATAAGATTTTCCGCCTAATAAGGAGAAAGTCCTTATTTACACGACACTATCCCTACTGATATATGAATATATTTAGCTTACTCGGATTTACTTTTTGACCTGACCCCGTTAATACTTGACCAAAAGTCGCCATATTCTCAGATTTTCTAAAAAGTAAGATGAGCAACATAATCTTATGAATTTTGCTTTTACTTTTCTCAAAAAAACTTCCTTTTTTTACTTAAACTTCCCTTCTTCAAAAGTAAAATAACTTGATATATTTTACTTCAATTTTCATTCAAAAGTAAATGATCTTATTTATTTTACTTCAACCTTTTTTTTCAAAAGTAAATAACTTTTTCCCTCTAGCTCAATCTTTTTTTTTTCAAAGCAAAATAATCTTATTTATTTTAATTAAACATTTTTGAAAAGTAAAGAAAAAACCCTTATTTGTTATCATTTGTTTGTTTAAAGGTAAGGTTTCACAGTGGACTATTTGCGCTATCCACTGCGGGGATCGAGCCCCTAAGTTTAGCGAATGTATACGATTTTCAAGCATACAGATGAGCCAAAGGAAGGTCTCTCATTTCTTCACTTCTTTCTTATCTTGTTGAGCACTTGTTTGAACACCAAAAAGTGGTTGAAGGTTTAGTACGTAGCTGGCTATTTTTACCCCTAGGCAGCACAGAACCTACCAAAACCTCAAATTGTGTCTCCTACACGTCATTAATGACCTCTCGAATCCATAAGCCATGGTTTTATGCTTGTAGCTCTAACGTCTAAAAGTTGTTATCAAAGTTTACTATTTTACTTATCCTAATCAAAGAAATTGGGCCTGGCATCACCTAATGGTTCAGGCGCTCGACTCGCGACCTTCAGCCACCGAACATGCTCGTCCTACATTGGTTGTTGACTGGGCTAGACAATTTTATAATTACCGGCCGACCACTAATTCACTAGGACTAAAGTCGAAATGAATAAAGAAAATCAAGGGAACTTAAGTTTAGAATAAATATAGCTATTACCATTGGTAATAAAAAATATAATATAATAAGAAATTAACTTTCAAAAGAGCTATATACATCTGAAGAGATATTCTTGATATTCTGTAATTTTTTTTGTCTTTCTTAGTTACCTATGTCAGATATTTTGAATATCGATTGCAAGTTACATTACTTGGTAAACAGTAACTTCGGGTCAATATTTGAACTAAATCCAAGCAATATCATATGAAAGAGAAAAAAATCACGATTGTATAATCCCTTTCCCTCATTTCTTAGAGGGGATGCTTAGAATCCCTTCTATGACATCTTGATGTAATCCTGCTTTAATACAAGATTGTACAATCCCTTTTCCTCATTTCTTAGAGGGGATGTTTAGAATCCCTTCTGTGACATCTTGATGTAATCCTGCTTTAATACAAGATTATATAATCCCTTTCCTTCATTTCTTACAGGCGATGTTTAGAATCCCTTCTATGACATCTTGATGTTATCCTGCTTTAATACAAGATTGTATAATCCCTTTCCCTCATTTCTTACAGGCATTACATCAAGATGTCATAGAAGGGATTCTAAAATTCCCCTGTAAGAAATGAGGGAAAGGGATTATACAATCTTGTATTAAAGCAGGATTACATCAAGATGTCATAGAAGGGATTCTAAACATCCCTGCTTTAATACAAGATTGTATAATCCCTTTCCTTCATTTCTTACAGAGGATATTTAGAATCCCTTCTAAGACATCTTGACATAACCCTGCTTTAATACAAGATTGTATAATCCCTTTCCCCCATATCTTACAGGGGATATTTAGAATCCCTTCTATGACATCTTGACATAACCCTGCTTTAAAACAAGATTGTATTATCCCTTTCCCTCATTTCCTACAGCTGATATTTAGAACCCCTTCTGTAACATCTTGATGTAATCCTGCTTTAAGACAAGATTTTAAAATCCCCTTCCCTCACTTCCTACAACGTATATTTGGAACCCCTTCTGTGACATCTTGATCTAACCCTGATTTAATCATTATCCAACCCTTGACTAATTTTGCAAAGGTTTGAGTATTAAAGATAGCACAGGACAACTAGACTTACAAAGAACTTCTAAGGTGGTTGCTTCTAAAAGAGGTGTTTCTAGTCGTTTTTTGATGACGTTGTTGGTCCCCTTACAGAAGAATTCCCCACGATGATCATGTCTAGAAGCTATAAACACGAGAGTGCTTGTGGTACGATAGGTTCCGTCACTCATCAAATCCTTGCTTGTTATTGGTTGAGGCCGAACGACTTCTGACCGATTGTACCAGGTGATATTTGCTGCTGGACGAGCGCCCTCTACAGTACAAGTTATAGAAACCATTTCTCCTTCCACAACCGGAGCTGATCGACCCCGAACTCTCAGACCCAAGGGGCGAACTACAAAGTTTCATACAAAAAATTTAAATAAAATAATAACACTAATTGTTTGACACTTCTACATATTTCATTCTTTGATTAATATAAACTATATTCTTTAATTTTAACCAATTTATTTAGTTTCTGTCATAGAAGTACTGAAAGACAAATCTACTGTAGTTTACAATACATCGATATAATTAAATCAATCTGCGTATTAAAAGAAGTAAACATTTCCTTAAATTCTGTGTATTCTTGTGAAATCTCTGGCTAATACCGTTATAAGTAGGTACTATAGTATGAGTAAATAGTGTATTCTCGGAAGTAAATTTAGTAAGTAGATGTAATATTGTGGCAATTAAATAAATTACTTTTGGAAGTATATGTAGCATTCTGACTAGTAAGTATAGTACTCTGTTACATATGTGTAACATTGTGATAAGTAAATGTATTATTGTATTTGGTAAATATAGTATTCTGTTACATGTGTGTTTAATATTGTGATAAGTAAATGTATTATTGTGGTTGGTAAGTATAGTATTCTGTTACATATGTGTTTAATATTGTGATAAGTAAATGTATTATTGTGGTTGGTAAGTATAGTATTCTGTTACATATATGTTTAATATTGTGATAAGTAAATGTATTATTGTAGTTCGTAAGTATAGTATTCTGTTACATATGTGTTTAATATTGTGATAAGTAAATTTATTATTGTGGTTGGTAAGTATAGTATTCTGTTACATATGTGTTTAATATTGTGATAAGTAAATTTATTATTGTGGTTGGTAAGTATAGTATTCTGTTATATATGTGTTTAATATTGTGATAAGTAAATGTATTACTGTGGTTGGTAAGTATAGTATTCTGTTACATATATGTTTAATATTGTAATAAGTAAATGTATTATTGTGGTTGGTAAGTATAGTATTATGTAACATATGTGTTTAATATTTTGATAAGTAAATGTATTATCGTGGTTGGTAAGTATAGTATTCTGTTACATATGTGTAACATTCTGATAAGTAAATGTATTATTGTAGTTCGTAAGTATAGTATTCTGTTACATATGTGTTTAATATTGTGATAAGTAAATGTATTATTGTAGTTGGTAAGTATAGTATTCTGTTACATATATGTTTAATATTGTGATAAGTAAATGTATTATTGTGGTTGGTAAGTATAGTATTCTAATAAGTAGGTATAACATTACATATTGTATTCTGGTATGTAGATGTAGTAGATTTTTGGAGAATATATTATCATATTAAATTAAATGTAAAGATTTAGTGAGTTGGTGTAATACTGAGTTTAATAAGTAAAGTATTATAATTAGAAGATACAGTGTTCTTGATATTAAGTATATCATTATAATACGTACATATAATTCTCTAGTATGTAACTGTAGTATTTTGGTAAATACATTTAGTATTCTGGTTAGTAATTACAGTAGCGTTGTAAATAGATGTAGTATTCTGCTAATAAACGTAGTATTCTGATTAGTAAGTATATAATTTTGGTAATTCTGTGTATTATTCTTTAGTATTGTGGTAAGTAGGTGTAGTATTCTAGTTGTTAGAAGAACAAACTGGTAAATAGTGGGTAAATATAGTGACACGTTAAGCAAGTGTGGTATTCTGTTAGTAAGTATAGTACTCCATTAGCTGACTCCTTCATACAGAGAGTAACGTGTTATGTAGTAAGTATAGTACTCCATTAGCTGACTTCTTCATACAGAGAGTAACACTTACTACATAACACGTCACTTACTGGAGAACTATACTTACTACATAAAACGTTACTCTCTCTATGAAGGAGTCACTTACTGGAGAACTATACTTACTACATAAAACATTACTCTCTCTATGAAGGAGTCACTTACTGGAGAACTATACTTACTACATAAAACGTTACTCTCTATGAAGGAGTCAGTTATTGGAGTACTATACTTACTACATAACACGTTACTCTCTGTATGGAGGAGTCACTTACTGGAGAACTATACTTACTCTATAAAACGTTACTCTCTGTATGGAAGAGTCACTTACTGGAGAACTATACTTACTACATAACACGTTACTCTCTGTATGAAGGAGTCACTTAATGGAGAACTATATTTACTACATAAAACGTTACTCTCTGTATGGAGGAGTTACTTACTGGAGAACTATACTTACTACATAACACGTTACTCTCTGTATGAAGGAGTCAGCTAATGGAGTACTATACTTACTACATAACACGTTACTCTCTGTATGAAGGAGTCAGCTAATGGAGTACTATACTTACTACATAACACGTTACTCTCTGTATGAAGGAGTCAGCTAATGAAGTACTATACTTACTACATAACACGTTACTCTGTATGGAGGAGTCACTTACTGGAGTACTTTTCCTTCATAGAGAGAGTAACGTTTCATGTAGTAAGTATAGTTCTCCAGTAGTAACGTGTTATGTAGTAAGTATAGTTCTCCAGTAGTAACGTGTTATGTAGTAAGTATAGTTCTCCAGTAGTAACGTTTCATGTAATAAGTATAGTTCTCC
>NW_013670249.1:65573-75962 GCF_000517525.1 Limulus polyphemus
TTTATGTAGTAAGTATAGTTCTCCAGTAACTGACTTCTTCATAGAGAGAGTAACGTTTTATGTAGTAAGTATAGTTCTCCAGTAACTGACTTCTTCATAGAGAGAGTAACGTTTTATGTAGTAAGTATAGTTCTCCAGTAACTGACGCCTTCATACAAGTAGTAACGTTTTATGTAGTAAGTATAGTTCTCCAGTAACTGACTCCTTTATAGAGAGAGTAACGTTTTATGTAGTAAGTATAGTTCTCCAGTAACTGACGCCTTCATACAAGTAGTAACGTTTATGTAGTAAGTATAGTTCTCCAGTAGTAACGTGTTATGTAGTAATTATAGTTCTCCAGTAGTAACGTGTTATGTAGTAAGTATAGTTCTCCAGTAGTAACGTGTTATGTAGTAAGTATAGTTCTCCAGTAGTAACGTGTTATGTAGTAAGTATAGTTCTCCAGTAGTAACGTGTTATGTAGTAAGTATAGTACTCCAGTAGTAACGTGTTATGTAGTAAGTATAATTCTCCAGTAGTAACGTATTATGTAGTATGTATAGTTCTCCAGTAGTAACGTTTCATGTAGTAAGTATAGTTCTCCAGTAGTAACGTGTTATGTAGTAAGTATAGTTCTCCAGTAGTAACGTGTTATGTAGTAAGTATAGTTCTCCAGTAGTAACGTTTCATGTAGTAAGTATAGTTCTCCAGTAGTAACGTGTTATGTAGTAAGTATAGTTCTCCAGTAGTAACGTGTTATGTAGTAAGTATAGTTCTCCAGTAGTAACGTGTTATGTAGTAAGTATAGTTCTCCAGTAGTAACGTGTTATGTAGTAAGTATAGTACTCCAGTAGTAACGTGTTATGTAGTAAGTATAATACTCCAGTAGTAACGTGTTATGTAGTAAGTATAGTTCTCCAGTAGTAACGTGTTATGTAGTAAGTATAGTTCTCCAGTAGTAACGTGTTATGTAGTAAGTATAGTACTCCAGTAGTAACGTGTTATGTAGTAAGTATAGTACTCCAGTAGTAACGTGTTATGTAGTAAGTATAGTACTCCAGTAGTAACGTGTTATGGTGGTATGAACCAGATGTTTTTCATCGTTGTATTCTTTTGTTTCCCTCGTCTCGTAACCAAAATCAATACGTCGATAATTATCTTAAGTATCCAATAAATAATGCATTCCCCGTGTACTCTCAGAAAAGATCGTGTTCTTATTTAACTTGAGATAATTAGCAATTAACCTTTTTATGTATTCTAAGACTAAAATAAATCAACAATGTTATATGAAAATCACACACCATCATTTCTGTAAAAGTACAAGATTTTTCGGTCCTAAGAACTCCAGAAAAAAAAAAGTGATTCCGACTTGAAAGAAACGACTTTCAAAACTTATGATAAATACACATCGAAAATGTGTGAGGAATTTATTAAAATTCCCATCAAAAGAGAGAGAATATAAAAAAAGAGAAGAAGAAACGCGTATTTTTTTTTTATTTTAGCTCTATATCATAAAGTTTAGTATCATATTGTTTGTTTATTTAGCTCTATATCATAAAGATTAGTATCATATTGTTTGTTTATTTAGCTCTATATCATAAAGTTTAGTATCATATTGTTTGTTTTCTTTTAAAAAAAAATATTTGATTTTAGGCAAGTTTAAAAAGTAATCTAAATAAAGCTTTCTTTTTATAGAAATGTTAGTAATAATATACAATTCTTAGATAAGACTTCATTTCACGACAGTAAAAGCCAAATTACATACTTAGAATCTGTGACGTAGATTTATTATTTTGTATTACATAAATCTTTCTCATGAAACATATTTCCATATCTTGTCAGATTTTGAGTTGCGTTTCTTTTACCGTCTGTAACATCAACTTCATTCATAGCCTGAGGAATCCCCTAGGGTAATTACTCTATTCTGTGAAGGAATTGTGTTTTCATCCCTTATTAGCAGTAATGTAAACGTTATGACATAAACCTTCTAGTTCGTGTGAATATTTAAGACTTTGGGGCTAGTGTTATATTACTTGTTCAAAAATATACAAAACGAACTCTGAAATTTATTATATATAAACAATTAAACTTTAAACACTGAAGCTTATTACTGCATTATAAGATTGGTTGACGGTCCACCTACGATAGTAGATATCCTGCCATCATATTTGTATGTGTGTGTGTGTATGCCGAGTATACACGATGGAATGAGCTTGGGATATCGCGAGGATTGTGTTTTGGAAATCACATGCATACTTAAATACGCACTCACAACGACGCGAGCTTGGAATATCGTGAGGATTTAGTGAAGTATACATTATATTCTTATTTACATACACATACATGATGACACGAGCTTGGGATATCGTGAGGATTTAGTATTGTAGAAATCACATTTTTACTTAAATATTCAGCGGGGGTTTTAAAGAACAATCTGGTTCATAGAACTCGTTTATTTTACTGTGGGGGGGGAGGTTCTGTTATTTGTAACGATGATATAAAAATTTTACACACGTACTAAATGAAAAATACAATAGATGCTTTGAACCACCCAGGTCTGATACTATTTCGTGTGTCCTATTCAATCCTATTGAAACTTCTGTGAAGAAACTTGTTGCACGGCTTACGTGATAAGTGATTGTAAAATGTCCTTGAAAATACATGTGATTAAGAAAGAGTTCAGCTTGAAATTACCTTCAGTTAAAGTTAGGTACATCTTTACGTTCATTTAGCCAATGAACAAACTATTTTACACCATCGTAGTCCTAACCTTAGCTACAAACAGAACGCCACCTTCCGGTTAAGACATCCCTATAGCAACAACCAACCCAGCCAAAATAAATAGATAACTTTATCGGGTATTTTCAGTACCGTAATACCCGAGTAGCAGCAGTATATTTGAGCTCAACATCATAATAATGTATTTAAGGATGATAAAATCTGAGTTTTGTTTTGTTTTTTAATTTCGCGCAAAGCTACACGAGGGCTATCTGCGCTAGCCGTCCCTAATTTAGCAGTGTAAGACTAGAGGGAAGGCAGCTAGTCATCACCACCCGCCGCCAACTCTTGGGCTACTCTTTTACCAACGAATAGTGGGATTGACCGTCACATTATAACGCCCCCACGGCTGAAAGGGCGAGCATGTTTGGTGGAAGAGGGATTCGAACCCGCGACCCTCAGATTGGGAGTCGAGTGCCTTAACCACCTGGCCATGCCGGGCCTAAAATCTGAGAAGCAACAGTAAAGTTAAACTCCACATCATCATCATAGTGTATCTCAGGATGATAAAATCTGAGAAGCTTGTTTGTTTGTAATTAAGCTCAAAGCTACACAATGGTCTATCTGTGCTCTGCGACAACTGGTATCGAAACCCGGATTCTAGCGTTGTGAGTCCACAGACGTACCGCTGTGCCACTGGGGAGCATCTGAGAAGCAACAGTAAAGTTAAGCTTCACATCATCATAGTGTATTTCAGGATGATAAAATCTGAGAAGCAACAGTAAAGTTAAGCTCAGTCCAAATATTAATATGTCAATTTTCGCAATAGTGAAACTACGATAAACTTTATTAGAAGAAAAATTTTAATCATTATCAAAAATGTTTTGCAGAAAACAATTTTATGGTAATTTTATTTCGGTTATAGATTCTGTAATGTTGTTATTTCAACAAAGGTTTGTCTAAAGATTGTTAACTGGCAAAAGATTGGTGAAAAACTAAATAAAAAAAATATCAAATAACAGAATCAGCAATAGAATAAAGAGGGCTTCCAAAAAGAACTCCTTAAACAAATACTGAATATATGAATAAATTATTAATAATTTTTTGAGCAACGCTCTTTTTTTTTCTTCTTGTGATTCGATCAATGTTACAGTTTAGCTACAAAGAACTGTAAGAAAAGTTACCGATAATAATGTTATTTTTATATGGTGCTCAGAGGAAGTAAATGTACTTCTGATAGACATTTCAGAAATTAACACACGTATTTATTTTATTAGAAGTTAATACACATATTTATTGACTCAGAAATTAACACACGTATTTATTTTATCAGACGTTAACACACATATCTATTGACTCAGAAATTAACACACGTATTTATTTTATCAGAAGTTAACACACATATTTATTGACTCAGATGTTAACACACATATCTATTGACTCAGAAGTTAACACACATATTTATTGACTTAGAAGTTAACACACATATCTATTGACTCAGAAATTAACACACGTATTTATTTTATCAGAAGTTAACACACATATCTATTGACTCAGAAATTAACACACGTATTTATTTTATCAGAAGTTAACACACATATCTATTGACTCAGAAATTAACACATGTATTTATTTTATCAGAAGTTAACACACATATCTATTGACTCAGAAATTAACACACGTATTTATTTTATCAGAAGTTAACACACATATTTATTGACTCAGAAGTTAACACACATATTTATTGACTCTTACAAAGTACAACGAACACAAATTCCATAAGTGAAAGGAGCTGGATAAGATAATATTTCTATGTGACATAAAAAGGAATGGGGAACTGTCCCCCGGGGTCGTTTTCCTTAAAACTTCTCTTCCATTTCGCAAATAAAGCAGTTTTTCTTCTGTGTGAAATTAAAAGTTTGTTGAGTTACACCTGATTAGTAATTTAGAGAAATCAGGCTGAAATGATGTCGTTGCAATAATCTGGATATTACTGCTATGTAATACAGGTTAATTTAAGCACAGCTTAAAACGTTTAATTTACAACTTATAACACTTCATTATCAACTTAGAACGTTTCACTTATAAGTTAGAACGCTTCATTCCCAACTTAGAACGTTTCACTTATAAGTTAGAACGCTTCATTCTCAGCTTAGAACGTTTCATTTACAACTTAGAACGCTTCATTCTCCGCTTAGAACGTTTCATTTACAACTTAGAACGCTTCATTCTCCGCTTAGAACGTTGCACTTACAACTTAGGACTTTTCATTCGCAATTTAGAATTTTTCATTCACAGGTTAGAATTTTTCACTTAAAACTTAGAACGATTCATTCTCAGCTTAGAACGTTTAATTTCCAACTTAGAACGTTTTTACCGCCGATAAAAAAATCGTTTTCCGCTCTTTGGGTTGGGTGCGTTATAAGAGTGACGGTCAAACCCCCACTATTAGATTAGAACAGCCCACGAGGTGGCTGTAGGTGGTATTGACTAGCTGCCTTCCGTCTAGTCTATCACTTCAACATTAGCAACGTCTAGTACAAATAGCCCTCGAGTAGCTTTAGGTGAAATTCAGGAAAATACATCACAAATTAGATAATTTTATTCTACATAAATTCATTACTTCATTTAACAATATCTGACATTATTTGAAGAATTTAGGATGTCCAATGGTTAGCAGGTGTATTTAGGAGAACCGTATAGCTGTGCTATATTATTGCTTATCATTTTCAGATCTGGATACATTTCTAAGTTCACTAGAACATAGCAACAAGCTTATTGAGAACTCCTTATGCCTTGCTACTAATACCAACAAATTTAATAGCTAAGATAATATTTCATTATAAGCTGTCAGGAATAATATCTTTAAAATAGCCTTGGCAAGGATTTTCAGCCTTTATTCTTATCATGAATGGGTTTTAGTCGGAGTCTTTCACTAAATATTACTTTGCACGTAGACATTTCCTGGATGTAAAACGTAATCGAACTGAACATTTATAAGATAATTGATAGTAAGTTTTGTCCTTTGAGATTTCCAAATAGGAACATCAACATTCCTTTGTGAGTTCCACCTTGCTGACCAAAACGTAAAGTTAGAAAGAGCAGAGAGAAGCCAAAAGCTTGTCACCTCATCAGATGCTTAACAGTCCAATGTGTAAAGTGAAAGCTTATAGAACATGAAGAGATCATTTGACTTAATTTATTCTTATCTGAAATGAAATCCTTCCATATGGTGTGTGAAACAGCGATAAGTTTCAGTGTTTCGATTCACTCATTAAACAAGCCCATGCTTCATTGTTAATCCTCTCTGTGGTTAATGTTTAATCGTTTAGTCTCCCCTGTTGGGGGGGGGGGGGTATTTGGCATAAGAATAAAAGTGTGTACCGAAAACAAAGTCAAGTACTATATACTCTCGTTCAGAAGAGATGGGGTTATTTAAGGGGATTTATTCGCAATTAGAAATTTAACTAAAGAAATGTATATAACGCCACCTGGTTGCAATGAAGTCAGGGTATTAACATTTTAATTGTAGGATGGTATTCTAAAGTTTGAACAAAGTAAATATATCATTTAACATTACCAATATCTATATTTTTTCAATATAAAGTATATCATTCCAAAATATTTATATGTATATTTTGTAAAGATTTCGCTTATGGAACAGTCTTCGCGACATGTCCTAGTAACTGCTATTTCAATGTTACATTGGTGGAAAACACTGACCATAAACCAACTTCAAGTAACAGTGTGTTATGTACGGAGATTTATGTTGTAGAACATAAACCAACTTCAAGTAACAGTGTGTTATGTACGAAGATGTATGTTGTAGAACATAAACCAACTTCAAGTAACAGTGTGTTATGTACGGAGATTTATGTTGTAGAACATAAACCAACTTCAAGTAACAGTGTGTGATGTACGTAGATTTATGTTGTAGAACATAAACCAACTTCAAGTAACAGTGTGTGATTTACGTAGATTTATGTTGTAGAACATAAACCAACTTCAAGTAACAGTGTGTTATGTACGGAGATTTATGTTGTAGAACATAAACCAACTTCAAGTAACAGTGTGTTATGTACGGAGAGTTATGTTGTAGAACATAAACCAACTTCAAGTAACAGTGTGTTATATACGAAGATGTATTTGAAGTTGGTTTATGTTCTACAACATACATCTTCGTATATAACACACTGTTACTTGAAGTTGGTTTATGTTCTACAACATAACTTTCCGTACATAACACACTGTTACTTGAAGTTGGTTTATGTTCTACAACGTAACAGTGTGTGATGTACGAAGATGTATGTTGTAGAACATAGAGTCTGTTCAATGTCTTGTACAAACAAAAATGCTTACCAAGTGTTGTTTTTTGTTCGTTTTTCATTTTACGTTAATGCGATATTATTTCTTCCCTGTGGTCGATGTATTTCGATGAAATATTTATGTGGTAGGTCAAAACGAATTATTTAAGTGTGTTACAAGAAAGGAAGAACATTAAAACTGCCTATAGAAAATATTTAATTTTTGTTCTACGTCAATGGTTGATTAAGGAGCAGGAATATGTTCAAGATAAAATTGATAAACAAATTATGTCTTTGTATTCCTATAGGATATTTCTCACATCAGTTGCTTTATAAACATATAGGAGCTTCATGTCACGTGTGTATAGGCTTTATTAAATGTTACACATTCTATTTAGCCCGCATGCCTACACAAGGGCTATCTGCGCATATCCGTCCTTAATTTTGAGCTGGTAAACTAGAGAGAAGGCAAGCTAGTCAACAGCACCCACCGCCGACGCTTGGAATGCTCTTGTATTATCGAACAAGGGATATGATCATCACTCTTAAAACGCACCCTCTGTCCAAAACTTATGGTGGCGTTTTTATGGCAACGAACAACAAATCGTCTGATTCACAGTTCTAGCATGCTAACCAGCTGACCACACCCATTCACATGTAGGTTGAATAGTGTGTTCATTCTGGGATAATCGACAGGTTGAACAGTGTGTTTTGTCTGTTAGAATAGGATACTCGACAGGTTGAACAGTATATTCTGTCTGTTAAAATAGGATAATCGACAGGTTGAACAGTACGTTCGGTGTGTTAAAATAGGATAATCGACAGGAGGAGCAGGATGTTCTATCTGTTAAGATAGGATAATCGACAGGTTGAACAGGATGTTCTGTCTGTTAAAATAGGATAATCGACAGGTTGAACAGTATATTCTGCCTGTTAATATAGGATAATCGACAGGTTGAACAGTATGTTCAACCTGTCGATTATCCTATCTTAACAGACAGAACATCCTGTTCCTCCTGTCGATTATCCTATCTTAACAGACAAAACATACTGTTCAACCTGTTGATTATCCTATTTTAACAGACAAAACGTACTGTTCAACCTGTCGATTATCCTATCTTAACAGACAGAACATCCTGTTCAACTTGTCGATTATCCTATTTTAACAGACAGAACATCCTGTTCAACCTGTCGATTATCCTATCTTAATAGACAGAACGTACTGTTCAACCTGTCGATTATCCTATTTTAACAGACAGAACGGAACATACTGTTCAACCTGTCGATTATCCTATCTTAACAGACAGAACATCCTGTTCCTCTTGTCGATTATCCTATCTTAACAGACAGAACATCCTGTTCAACCTGTCGATTATCCTATCTTAACAGACAGAACATCCTGTCTGTTAAGATAGGATAATCGACAGGAGGAACAGGATGTTATGTCTGTTAAGATAGGATAATCGACAAGAGGAACAGGATGTTCTGTCTGTTAAGATAGGATAATCGATAGGAGGAACAGTATGTTATTCACATTTTCACTTTATTGTACTGAAATGTAAGAAAACCTTTGGCTGAAGCTAAAGAGTTATTTAGTAAGTTAAGGTTGTTGTAGTAGAAAGATCTGATGTCGTAACATGTAACTTGTTCTTTGTATAATTAACTTACAAAACCTTATTACAGTATTTAAATGTTATTGTAGTATGTAAATGTAAATATCTTTTGTTCAAATATTTACAACAAAAACACAGATTGTGCAATGATATCTCTAAATTTCCTCTCACTGCGTGTTTATATAACCCTGTCTTTCCCTAAGTGGTTATCTTCCCTTTTCTTACCCTGTGTGGTTAGCTATTGTCTTAATTTTACTATGTGTTTACCTTCTCTTCTGTTTCCCAATGCGGTTACGTCATGCCTTAATTTTACTAAGTGGTTACCTTCCCTTCTATTACCCAATGCGGTTACGTCATGCCTTAATTTTACTATGTGTTTACCTTCCCTTCTATTACCCAATGTGGTTACCTAATGTCTAACTTTTACTACGTGGTTACCTTCCCTTCTATTACCCAATGTGGTTACCTAATGTCTAACTTTTACTACGTGATTACCTTCCCTTCTGTTTCCCTGCCTGGTTTTTTACCTAATTTGTTGATTTGTAATTATTCAATTTTCTCTTTCTCTGCGATTTCTCATACTTCATCAGCATGTTTATTTTACGTTTTGGTTTTGTTATATGGTTTACTTGAATTTCCGTTCACCACTTATTTTCTTTTTATTTATTACATCAACTTAATTTTTGTATATGCAGGAAAACGATACCGTATAATGATAAAGAAACAACTAGCGATTTAATCTTTTAACTCCTGAAGATGTTTTGATTGAATTGATTGTTGTTAAACAAGGTGATTATTTGAGTGTGTATTACGTAGTAGAAGCACAGCTCTTATCGAAACTTTCATACTTGTACATGAAACAACTTAAACCACAAAGACGAATGACATTTACAACTTAAACCATAATGTTAACATACATTTATTTCCAAATATTATTTTAGACAATCCGATGAAGAGTATTCAATAGAAAGATCTTAGATGACTTAGATAGTCACATAATAGGTGGTGGGTGTTGATGACAGGTTGTTTCCCTCTGGACACCACTTATAAGGTAATATCGGTTATGTTTAAACCTCAGGAGATGAATTTGGTGGTTTAGAGACGTGTTGGATAAAATGGTTTTCATGTTGAAAATATCAAACATCGTGTAGTATCCTGTTGAACGTAAATAACACAGGTCTGACCATTCTGAAATATGTGTATTTGTCTCTATATCATTAAACTTACGTTGTCTTCAATCTTTATTAAACACTAGCAACAGATTATCTATTTATTGCCTTCTGCTCTTGTAACTATATCCGAAACCATGTGGATAGCTCGGAAGACAGCCTGGTCTTTTGTGTGTTCGTGTATCTAAACACAGTTTTGTAATTATGCACACTTATTACCATGAACCATTGTTGATACTGAACAATTATCACCATGGAAAATTCTTGAAACTGAACAATTATTACCATGGACCATTGTTGATACTGAACAATTA
Source organism: Limulus polyphemus (assembly GCF_000517525.1). NCBI lineage: Eukaryota > Metazoa > Arthropoda > Merostomata > Xiphosura > Limulidae > Limulus > Limulus polyphemus. Next base: position 75,671 of record NW_013670249.1, read on the forward strand.
TCACCATGGAAAATTCTTGAAACTGAACAATTATTACCATGGACCATTGTTGAAACCTGAACACTTATTACCATGGAAAACTGTTGAAACTGAACAATTATTACCATGGAAAATTGTTGATACTGAACAATTATTACCATGGATCATTGTTGAAACCTGAACACTATTACCATGGAAAATTGTTGAAACTGAACAATTATTACCATGGATCATTGTTGAAACCTGAACACTATTACCATGGAAAATTGTTGAAACTGAACAATTATTACCATGGATCATTGTTGAAAACTGA